>NC_081419.1:65710801-66010801 GCF_949786415.1 Peromyscus eremicus
TTCCAGTCATCTCTTTTAGTATTCTTCTATTACATCCACTCCCAACACTGTTGTGAATATTTGATTTTGATCACACTATGAAACCTGAAACTATATTAATAAAATCAACCTTGGCTCAGGAGGCCCAGGCAGCAACTACTTGATAAGAATTAGTCATAGAAAGTACTGAGGACCCAGAAAGATGTATACAAAGATACACAGGAAGGTGTAAGGAAGGACTTAGCTATTTACAACATTTTTTTTGTTCAAGATGAGTGGAGATATGCTTCTCTTGCTGGGTCTCTGGCCATAAAGGAAGGTCAGCTGGTTGCTTTTCAGCTTCTCTGAGCTAGCAGGTTTTCTCCCTAACATCTGACTTTGGAATCTTTATTGCTAAATAGAACAATAGAGACTTAGTGAAAAAACAAAAAAACAAAAAACAAAAACAAAAAAACTACATTTGGCAGCAGCAGAGAGTTAGTGTAGGCAGGACCAGAAATCCCACCAGGCCACAGACTGAGTGGTGGACCACTGACAGTGGGGCCACGTGGCTGCAGACAGTAGTTAAAATATCAGACTCAGGTGCAGCTGCTAAGCTAAGCCAACAGAAAAAGAACATCTGGCATTACATTATGGAGCATAACCAAACAAATGGAGAAGCCACACCAGCCAGCAGTGCAGCAGTTGGATGTTTCCCTCACAAGGCTCTGCTCCCACCAGTGACACAGCTTTCAGAGACTCGAGAGGGTGGCTTCTGGTTCGTTGTGGAATGAATCTTGAGCTCGCTGCTGACATTGCTGCTGTGGGAAAACTGAAAGGTCAGCAGATTGGTGAGACACCCGGAAAATTCTTAAGGGGAGAGTTAAATAATTTTAAGTATTAAAAAGAAAAATCTTCTGAACTACATGGTAGGAAAAAGTAAGTCTCTTAAAATGGCTGTTGGAGCTATGGGGAGGTTTTATGTTTTGCTCAGTCTAGTTGTTTTAACTATTTTGATCATAGAACAGCACAGGACAGAGGTCACATTTCATCCACAGTTCTTGAAACTCTCTTGTTTTAAGGAAGCTTTTGATGTTTTCAAAACTATTTGGTGTTCTTCAGTACCTATTTCTAAAATTTGAGCAATACTTATGGCAAGAATGACTTTCTAAGAATCCTTGTCCACTTGAATTTTTATGCTACCATGTAACTAAATTTGAACTACTTGTTCACATACCTTCTCAAAATTTTCAGTTTTGGCATAGCTACTGTTTTTTTTTTAACCCCTTCTTGTTCCTTTTGCTTCAGTCCTTGTTCCGTAAATGTCTCTTTTATTTAGAGGACAGCACTTAACATTATCCTAAGTAACTTTTCATGAAGCTAGAGCTGAAGTGTAAGAATTAGTTCAGCCGGGCGGTGGTGGCGCACGCCTTTAATCCCAGCACTCGGGAGGCAGAGCCAGGCAGATCTCTGTGAGTTCAAGGCCAGCCTGGTCTACCAAGTGAGTCCCAGGAAAGGCGCAAAACTACACAGAGAAAACCTGTCTTGAAAAACCAAAAAAAAAAAAAAAAGAAAAAGAAAAAGAAAAAAAGAATTAGGAATTAGTTCAAATAATCTGGAGGAATCAAGACAAAACATCTCCTGAGAGCACCAGTCTAGCCTAAGGATCAAAAGTGGATATTAGAATACCTTTTCAGCAGAGCCTGGAATGGAGAGTCATTCGATGGACTTGCAATTCTCTTTTTCCTCCTTGGCACTAAACACCAAAGACAGCTACAACAGTTGGCAGAACAACTACTGAAGTCTGAGGAGTCTGCAGTAGTCAAGGTGACTGACCACTGTGATGTCAGAGTTCTGAGGCTCGTGACAAAACTGACAAAATGACATGTGCCTTTGCCTCACCTGTTTTTAACCAAGATATAATTTTAGATTCAAAAATAGTTTCAGGGATGAACAGAGATGCTATGATTACACAAATTTGTGCAAGAGAGATATTACTATTCATTCATATTAAAAGTAACCTGTATCCTCAAAAAAAAAAAAAAAAAGAAAAATCTTTCCCACACTAAGAATGGGAAATATCACAATGTAGGTAGGGAGTTAGGACTCTGAATGGTGCTACAATGGATAGATTGAAAATGGAAAAAAATAAATGAGAGGGTAACTGACTTGGCTGGGATTGACATAATGTCAATTATAATTACTATCAGTTTGGCAATTCATATTTCATCCTTTAAAAAGTGGTTTGATTACTGTGCCAAATATAAAAACTTGACTGATCAGGCCCCAGCCTTCAGGAGTATGCAGAAGGTATGGCAAAGTCTGTCATTGGACTAATAAATGCAAATTAACAAGGGGCAAGCAAGGTAACCCTTTGTCATTAGGAAATGCCTTAGGGGGTCTCCTATAGGCCTCATTATCAAATAAGGCTTAATCCCTCCCTGTTAGCATTGTAGACACTCATCCACAGAATGACTAAATGACATAATACCTATTGTTAAAAAACATACTTCTCTGAATGTGAAAAAGGACAAAACAGCTTTAGTAGATAAAACAAAAAATTCAGGAGAGAACATATTACCAGTATGTTGACAAACTTCTATAAACGATCAAAGACCAAAGTATAAAATACAAATAAATGGCATTTTAATTGAAGGTTTCATAGATGCAGAAACAGATGTAACAATAATTTCACCAAAATCTTGGCATCCAGGTTGACCTCTTCAAGAGGTAAATATTCAGCTTCTAGGGACTGAAACTTTAGCTCAGGTAAAACAAAATACAAGGTGGGTAAAATGTATAGTGTCAGAAAAACAGGTATGGAAATTAAAGCCACATGTGGCTAATGTAGCAATGAATTTATGGGGACGTGATTTGTTACAGCAATGGAAAACACACATTAACATTTCTTCAATCTCAGAAACAAACCATAAAATAAAGAATACTTCTGAGAGAAATATTAAAAGATATTATCAAGAATAGTCACAGATCGTTCAGATTGAACATACCAGGGCATAACCACTGTTGGTCTTTCAAAGATATCAATAGCCTTCCATTTAAAATAGTTAAATTGCAAACCTGTCTGGGTGGAACAATGGCCTTTGACATCAGAAAAATTACCGGCATAGAACAGCTGGTACAGGAGCAGCTAAATGCCCAACATATTGAAGAAATGACCAGTCCTTGAAATTCTCCTATATTTGTCATTAAAAAGAAATCTGAGAAAATAGAGAATGGCAACAGATCAGAGAGCTATAGGTAAGGTGATCCAGCCAATGGGCTCTTTACAACCTGGAATTCTCTTCTTTCTTTGTTATGTAAATGGTGGTCTATTATAGAAATTAATTTAAAAGGCTTCTTTTTTACTATACCTTTACACAAACAGAATAGAGAAAATTTTGTCTTCACAGTACCTACTTTTAATAATTCCCAGCCTGTTAAAAGTACTATTGGAAAATTCTTCCACAAAGAATGTTAAACACCCCCACCTTGTGCCAATATTTTGTACAACAATCATTAAAATAATTTGTAGACAATTTCCTTAATCTATAATTTACTGTTATATGGATGATATCTTACTGGCTGATTCAGATACAGATACCTTAGAACAAAATATCTAATGAAGTAAAGAGAATTTTGCCTTGTTAGGGATTACAACTTGCTTCTGAAAAAATACAAAGAGGAGATTCTATTAATTATTTAAGACATAAGATAGGTTTATAGAAAATTCAAGCACAGAGCCAGGCGGTGGTGGCGCACGCCTTTAATCCCAGCACTCGGGAGGCAGAGCCAGGAGGTTCTCTGTGAGTTTGAGGCCAGCCTGGGCTACCAAGTGAGTTCCAGGAAAGGCGCAAAGCTACACAGAGAAACCCTGTCTCAAAAAACCAAAAAAAAAAGAAAGAAAAGAAAAAAAGAAAATTTAAGCACAGAAAATACAAATTAGAAGATATCAATTACAAACTATTAATGATTTCACAAAATTGCTGGGAGGTATAAATTAGCTACCGTCCATAATTGGATTCACCACTCATGAGCTAAGCAATTTGTTTCAAAATCTTACAAGATAATGACTTAAATAGTCCAAAAAAAATATGAGCTGAGGCTGAGAGAGAATTGGTTCTAGTAAAAAAGAAATTACAGGATGTACATGTGGATCAATTGGATCCAGAGCTTGATGGTATCCTAGTCATTCTACCTTATACTCACTCAGTCACCTACAGGAATTCTTATTCAGAAATAAGATAATATTTTAGAATGGATATATTTATCACACAAACAGCAAACAATAAAAGACCTATGAAGAAAAAGTTTCTGAATTGATTCTGAAAGGAAAATTGAGACTTCATCAATTAGCAGAAATAGACACAGCAGAAATTGTGGTAAACTTTTACTAAAGCTGAAATTGACTCATTATGGGAAGAAAATGAACATTGACAAAGATCTTGCAGTAAATTTTTAGGAGAGATTAGCAACAAATATGCCCAAAGCAAGAGACTTCAGTATATAAAAAGAACTAATTGGGTCATCCCTCACATTGTATGAAGAACACCAATTTCTGTAGCCCCTACATTCTATACTGATGCAAATAAATCAAGAAAAGCAGAATATAAGTCAGGAAAAATAATTAAAGTGGTTCAAAGCCTTTACAATTCAGTTCAGAATCAGAATTACATGCTATTCTTGTGGTATTATTAGATTTTCTAGAACTTCTTAATATAGCTATTGACTCTCAATATGCAGAAAGAGTTGTTTTACATATTGAAACTGCTGAACTTATTCAGAATGATTCAGAATTAACTTTATTATTTATTCAGTTATAACAATTAATCAGAAATAGAAATCATCCCTTGTATATAATACATATAAGATCTCATACTGGTCTATCAGGCCTTATGGCAAAAAGTAATGGTGAAATTGATCAGCTATTGATAGGAAATGTGCTAGAAACCTCAGAATTTCATAAGGAACACCATGTTAATAAAGTTTTGGAGAAAGATTTTTTTTATATCTCTTAAGAACAAGTCAAGGGAATTATAAAGAAATGTCCTACTTCTTCTTTGTATAACCAAACTCCATTACCTGCATGAAATAACCCAAAAGGTACACAAAGAAATTATATTTAGCAAATGGATGTGTTTCATTTTGCAAAGTTTGGAAAATCAAAATATGTCCATCATACCATAAACACATATTCAGGATTTCAATGGGCAACTGCTTCAAGTTCTGAAAAAGCTGATTCTGTAATTACACGTTTATTTAGAAGTTGTAGCCATTATTGAAATACCTGTACAAATTAAGAATGACAATTCTCTAGCATATGTCTCTAGTAAAATTAAACAATTTTTTTGTGTATTACAACATAAAGTATATTACAGGTATACCACACAATCCTACAAGAAAACTAGTTATAGAAAGACCTAGTAACACTTTAAAAGATATGCTTAATAAACAGAAAGGGGTAATAATGATAACCAGACATAGATTACACAGTGCTTTATTACCTTTGAAATGTTTAAATGTTTATAAATAAGGAGAAACAGCTGTGGAGAGACACTGGATAGTAGAAAAAAATGTAGAATTAAATCAGACTGTATATTTTAAAGATGTGTTGATCTCAGAATGGAAACTAGGATATGGTTTTCACTGGGTAAAGTTTTGCTTTTGTTTCCACAGAAGAAGAAAAGTTATGGATACCATCAAGATTGATAAAGATTCTGAACAGGACAGACCTCTTGATTAAGAGAGCTGATAGTTCATCAAACAGCTTGGCCATTCAATCCAAACTAACTTATAAGATGAACAAATGCCCTCCATTTGATTGGATATGAAAAAAGAAAAAAATTCAATTAAAAGATAATACTTTTTCTGTTGCAAAAAAAATGCCTTAGCAAATTATAACCTGCAAAAAAAGAAACTTCCCAAAGTTAAGGTTGGGGCAAGGTTTTGTTTTTGTCTTTAAGGAGAATAAAAACATTCAACTTAAGGAATCTAAATACCACTGGACAATGAGATATCAGAAGAAAAGGGATGAATCATCAAGAGAAAATATCCCAAGAAAAAGAGTAAATTGGCCTAATGGTATAGCACATCTCCCACATGGTAGAATTTCATAAATCTCCCAAATACTTGTTTTTGATGCTCTATATAAACATAAAAGGAAAATGGTCCTTTTATGGTTTCTATTCAATTAAAAATCAAAGCTGGCTTTGGAGTTGGAGCGTGGCTCTTTTCTTCTCTAAACCCAAGCATGCTTGTAAAAGGTAAATCCAAATTCTCCATCTCATGTCAGAAGAGCCAGCTGGCATGGGACAGAAGAAAACCAAAATTAAGGGACTATTCTATTGCCACTAATCTCATAATGGTTTGGTTTTATTTCGACTCTTTAAAACTTTTCTTAAGATATAAATATTATCTCAAAATCTATAAGATCATTATGCTTAAATAAACTTTCTGTCTGGATTTACTAGTCATACAGAGTACTAATTAATTCTAGAAATAAGCCTCGTCTAGCTTCCTGTATGTGTTTTAGGGTTTGAGTCTGAAGAAGGTAATTAGGAATAAGTTTGTGTACCATGGGTATACTTAATAGATTGTGGTCCTTTAACCTTTCAGAGATCTGCTGAATATGGTATTTAAAATGTTTAAGTTTTTTACAGTGAACCATGACCATTTCTGGCACTGACCTTTAAGGTAGCCACAAAGATAATGGGGCCCTGCAACAATGAAACCAAATGGTCTGTGGTAAGGAAACCACCTGGACTGTTTTCATCATTAAGATAAAACACACCACTTAAAGATCAGTTTTGGACTACAAACTGCTCAGGACAACTTCAAAGAAGCTAGCTGATATGGTCCAGCCTCACAGACTACTCTAGCCAGGATATCAGTTAAGCTCTATACTTCCCCATCACACAGAAACTGGACAACAAATGATACAGCTAGCTCTCCCACAACTTGACACTTATTCCAATTTTTCCAGGGTCCACTAAAGATGCTGTCACTCCAAAACAACATGAAGTAATTTTAAGAACATGGCACACACAATCCCAAGAGGTGGAGTTGGTGGGTTTTGGTCATTCAGTGGGTAATGGCTGTTTGTCATAGTTTAGGGGGTTGGTTGCAAGTTGTCATGGACAAGGGAAAAACTAAGCAAAGGAGGTTAGATTCAAGGATCTCTTTGTGAAAAAAAAAGAGGGGGAAAAGGAATGATAGGATAAAAGGGTAGATTGCTAAATATACTTTTAAACTAAAAAGCAACTACTAGTCTCAACTAGTTTCCATTGGTATGGATTTATATATTGATACAAGTTTAAGGTTAGTTTTGCTACAACGTACTCTATATATGCTTCTAGTCTTGTTTAATGTATCATACCTATGTAACTTATTTATAAATGTAATGTAAAGTTCTATTCCGTGAAAGCTACTAATACAAACTGTTTAGGATAAATAGGAAATGCAGGTTGGTATTTCGTCACATATAGCAATCAAACTTGTAGTCATGTTAGGTACTAGTTTAGTTAATTACAGAAATAAGACTTATTTAGCCTCGTGTATGCTTTCAAAGTTAAACGGAGATATATTTTAGATAGCTAGGTGGTCTTTAAACACTTTAGAAATCTACAGAATATGGCATTTAAGATGTTTTAATAACACAAGGCTTTTCAGGACAGTGAGATATGTCTACTCCTGGCAGCACCAATCTACTTCAAAGGAGATGATGGGTGCCAAAGAGACTCTATATGGAGTTTGCTTTCAATGTGGTAAAGCTAACCACTGCATAAGAAAGAAATGTCTCTTTCTCTGACTGATGACAGTATACTGTCCAAATTGGACAAGCAGGACACAAAGGAAGTTAACTGCTGAATTTTGCCAAAACAAAGTAGGCCAGTCCTTCAAAATTTCTGCTTCACAGAAAAGTCTGTTAGATATTCTAGGAATGTAGGAAGAAAACGGATGCTCCAAAGTTGCAGAGGAACCTTGTTGACAGCCAGCTGTCTCTGTCATTTCTATTATTTTGGAAGTTGCTTACTCTACACTTCTATTTTTTCAGACAATGGTTTATCCTTCTCAGGTCTGTGATAGGATTGAAGACTAGATAGTTATAGTTCTACCATTTTCTTTTTTTTTTTTTTTTTTTTTGGTTTTTCGAGACAGGGTTTCTCTGTGTAGCTTTGCGCCTTTCCTGGGACTCACTTGGTAGCCAAGGCTGGCCTCGAACTCACAGAAATCCGCCTGTCACTGCCTCCCGAGTGCTGGGATTAAAGGCGTGCGCCACCACCGCCCGGCCTTTTTTTTTTTTTTTTTTTTTTTTTTTTTTTTTTTTTTTGCATTTTCTTTGTTACCAAATTCAAAAAAAGAAAATCAGAAAAGAGATGTAAAGTTTATAAATGTTGAAAGACATAAAAGCTTAAATTGTCTATCTAAGAAAATATATGAATTTTAAAAGGGTATTTTTAGACTGGTAATATCAGTTTTGATAGGAAGTGGTTTAGGTATTAAACTTTGGACACACCAAGATAGGATAGATAATAGAGTATTTTCTCTGAATTTGCAAATACAAATGGACTAGACACTGTGAATGTAATTATTTATTATTATTATTATTATTATTATTATTATTATTATTAAATTTTTTTCTTTTCAGTTTACATACCAACCACAGATTCCCCCTCTTCTCTCTTCCCACCCCCCCAGTCTTCTCCCCCAACCCACCCCCCCATCCCCATGTTTTCCAAGCCAAGGTCTCCCATGGGGAGTCAACAGAGCCTGGCACATGCAGCTGAGGCAGGTCAAGCCCCTCCCTCCTGCACCAAGGCTGTGCAGGGTGTCACACCCTAGGCACTGGGCTACAAAAAGCCCATCCATGTACCAGGGATAGATCCCAATCCCCCTGCCTGAGGTCCCCCAAACAGTTCAAGCTAAACAACTATCTCCTGTATCCAGAGGATCTAGTCTAGTCCTATGGGGGCTCCACAGCTATCAGTCCACAGTTCTTGGGTTTCCACTTAGTCTGGCTGGTTATCTCTGCACTTTTTCCCATCATGATCTCGACATCCTCTGCCCACAGAATCCCTTCTCTCTCTCATCGATTGGATTCCTAGAGCTCAGCCTGGTGCCCAGCTGTGGATCTCTGAATCTGCTGTGGATGATTGATTGATAAATAAAGTGCTGATTGGCCAGTAGCCAGGCAGGGAGTATAGGCGGGACAAGGAGAGAGGAAAATTCTGGAAAGTGGAAGACTGAGGCTGGGGAGAGACGCTGCCAGCCACCACCATGGGAAACATGATGTAAGATACTGGTAAGCCACGAGCCAATTGGCAAAGTATAGATTTATAGAAATCGGTTAATTTAAGATAAAAGAACTAGATAACAAGAAGCCTGCCATGGCCATACAGTTTATAAGTAATATAAGTCTCTGTGTGTTTGATTGGGTCTGAGAGGCTGCGGGACTGGTAGGTAAGAGAGATTTGTCCTGACAGAGGGCCAGGCAGGACCAGGAAAACTTCAGCTACAAATGGTGCCCAGACATGGGGCAAGAATTTCCACCCAAAACCTGAGAAAACTTTAAAAACGAGTTCTAAAATGGAGCCAAGAGCAGCTTCCTAGTTATGTCTCTCAGGAAAGCTATGACACAGAGATGCTGTGGCTTATGGGCTTGAGCTACAGTATGGCGGGTTCCTGCCACTGTATACAGTGGTGTCTGTGAGCCACACAGCACACTATGTGATGGATTTAACTTTTGCTAGTTAAAAAAAAAAGGTTTCTGGGCTACCTACTGTTTTGATAGAGGTATAGACCCACTGCCTCCCAGAGTCCAGCAGTGAGCATGGTTCCCCCAAAGCACACACAAACAAAGTAAACGTAGTTCTGCCATGTTGGAAAACTAAGGTGGGCAGAGCCAGCAGCGACAGCTGCCATTTCAGTCCTAGTAATGCTGCAGTTTAAAGCAATAAATTCACAATAAGACAGATTCAGATGGGATAAACCTCTAAACAGTTTACACTGTGTATGAAAATGTACATAGGCTTGTAAGGAAAAAAAGTAATATACACAGTTAATGGCGCCCAACGTGGGGCAAGAGTTTCCACCTAAAACCTGAGTAAAAAGATTCTAAAATGGAGCTAAAAACAGTTCCTAATTGTCTCTCTGAAATGAGCGGCAGCTGCCAGTTTGAGCTACTTGTGGGTTCCTGGCATGCGCGCTTGACCTGCAGTATGGCGGGAATGAGGCCTCTGAAAGTGGCACATTAAGCTGCATGGTGGATTTAGACTTTGCTAGTACAAAACAAAAAAAAAAAGAAAAGAGGTTTCTGGACTACATGCTGCTTGGATAAAAGCATAGACCCATGATAGCTCCCAGAGCCAGCGGTAAAGTACCACGGCCATGTTGGGAAGCTGAGGTGGGTGGAGCCAGCAGCCACAGCTGCTGCAGTTTAAAGCAGTAGATTCACAATAAGACAGATTCGGATGTAATAGTTTACAATGTGTGTAAAATATACGTAGGCTTGAAAGAGATAAAAAAAGGTGATATATACAGTTATAGAAACAAATACATAGTTTTAAAAAATAAAGTCTTTAAAGAGACAGCAAAAATTAATATAAAAAATAAGCCATGTAAAGATGAATATTACACAGAGAATCTGGATTGTGTTGTCTTTGGGATTTTTAACTGCAGAAAAACATTTGATTGTAAAAGCTGTTGAGTTATGCCAATATGTATATTTTAAAGATATCTTGACTTCAAAATTTGGATGTAAGGATGTGTTGCTTTGGAAAAGAGTCTCTGCTTTTGTTCCCACAGAAAGCCAAAGGCTATGGATTTGTTCCAGATTAAGATACATCAGGTTTGACCAGCCAAGACCCCCTGAAAGGTCTCTGATGACACCATGGCCCAGATGATCCAACTGGTTTCAAGGCAACTGGCTCAGACAATACAGCCTCATGGACTATTCCATAATCCTAAAATTTTCTTTGTGTCCCCATAAGATACAGCGCCCCCCTCCAGCAGGAAGTAGTAAGAGAAGCTACGCCCAAATTCCCAAATTATATGTAATTTTACTTTGTTAAGGTTAAAACCTTCCTTTTTGAAAAAAGAAAAAAAGAAAAGAGAAAGTGCTGTGGGATGGTCTGTATGTCAAGTGTGTTGCTGATTGGTCAATAAATAAAACACTGATTGGCCAGTGGCCAGGCAGGAAGTATAGGCAGGACAAGGAGGAGAATAAAGCTGGGAAGTGGAAGGCTGAGTCAGAGAGACACTGCCAGCCGCCATGATGACAAACAGCATGTGAAGATGCTGGTAAGCCACGAGCCATGTGGCAAGGTATGAATCTATAGAAATGGATTAATTTAAGCTGTAAGAACAGTTAGCAAGAAGCCTGCCATGGCCATACAGTTTGTAACCAATATAAGTCTCTGTGTTTACTTTGTTGGGTCTGAGCAGCTGTGGAACAGACAGGTGAGAGAGATTTGTCCTGACTGTGGGCCAGGCAGGAAAACTCTAGCTACAGTTATATAAAGAAATAGATAGTTTTAAAAAATAAAGTCTTTAAAGACAAGGTAAAAGTGATATAAAAAATAAGCCACGTAAAGATGGATATTACACAGAGAGTCTAGATTACTTTGTCTTTGGAATTTTTAACTGCAGAGAGACATTTGATTGTAAAGGCTGCTGAGTTAAACAAATATGTATATTTTAAAGGTATCTTGACTTCAAAATTTGGAACTAAGGATATGTTGCTTTGGAAAGGAGGCTCTGCTTTTGTTTCCACAGAAAGCTAGAGGCTATGGATTTGTTTCAGATTAAGATACATCAGGTTTGACCAGCCAAGACCTCCAGAAAGGTCTCCAATGACACCATGGCCCAGATGATCCAACATCCAGAATGGTTTCAAGGCAACTGGCTCAGACAATACACCCTCACGGACTACTCCATAATCCTAAAATTTTTTTTATGTCCTCATAAGAATACAGCACCCTCATCCAGCAGGAAATAGTATGAGAAGCTACACCGAAATTCCCAAATATACCAAGCTGGCTTTGGAGATGGAATTGGATCACTCCTTCTCTAAATCCAAGCATACTGCTAAAAAAAAAAAGGGGGGGTTAAGAGATTTTTCTGTCCCATATCAGAAGAGCCCTCTGGTGTGGGACATAGAAAAACCAATATTTTTATTTAAAGCAGGGTGATTATAAAAGCAATCTCTTTCTAAATTAGAAAAGAGGATAGTGTAGATGTGGTAGGATGAAAGAGTAGATTAATGAACCTACTTTTAAAGAACAACAACTTGTTTAAAATGTTTTACATTGCTATAGATTTTACTTTATTGATACAAATTTAAAGTTAATTTTGTTATACTGTATATATATATTTCTACTCTTGTTTGAGGTTTTATGTTTATGTAACTCATTTAAATTGTAATGGATAATTAAGAAATACAGATTAGTAATTAGTCTTCTATGATAGTCAAACTTGTAGCCATGTTAGTTAAGTTTTCTAGGTATACATAGATATATTTCAGATAGATAGGTAATCTTCAAACACTTCAAAGACCTACAGAATATGGCATTTAAAATGTTTTAAAAATTTAGACTTTCTGGACAATGAGACATGTCTGTTCCTGGCATCACCAATTTACTTCAGAGAGGAGGATGGGCATCGAAGACACTCTATATGGAGTTTATCTTCTTCTTGGTAAAAATAACCATTTGGGCAAGAAACTGTTCTTGCCTGGACTACTTGATTGACTGGACATGCAGGACCCATAGGAAGGTGACCACTTTGCAAATCTGCTTGGCAAAAATGGTTCTTCAGGTTCCTGCTGTGCAGAGGAAACTGCCAGACATTCTATAGAACAGAGAGAAGTGACTGAGAGATTCTAGGCCTGTGGGCTGAAGACAGATGCCCCAACATTACAGAGGAAATTTGGATGACTGTCCAGGCTGCCAGCTGTCTCTGTCTATTCTCGCAAGACTACCAAAAGTTGCTTGCATCCTTCTCCCGTTTCTCAGGTAATAGTATATCCTTCTGAGGTTCTTGATGTAGTTGAAGACTAGATAGTTATAATTTCCTTAGTTATGATAAAAGATAAGTTAGATATGAAACCTTAGACTCACAAATATAGGATAGATAAGATATCTTCTTTAATTTTGCCAAATACAAATACACTAGATAATATAAATAGACTAGATATTATAACTTGCTTGATAATTGTTTTTGTTATATGTAATTTTACTATGATAAAGTTAAAACCTTCCTTTTTGAAAAAAAGAAAAGGAGAAGTGCTGTGGATGATTGATTAATAAATAAAGTGCTGATTAGCCAGTAGCCAGGCAGGGAGTATAGGTGGGACAAGGAGAGAAAAAAATTCTGGGAAGTGGAAGGCTGAGGCTAGGGAGAGACACTGCCAACTACCACCATGAGAAACATGATGCAAGATACCGGTAAGCCATGAGCCACGTGGCAAGGTATAGATTTATAGAAATCGGTTAATTTAAGATAAAAGAACTAGATAACAAGAAGCCTGCCATGGCCATACAGTTTATAAGTAATATAAGTCTCTGTGTGTTTGATTGGGTCCTAGTGGCTTTGGGACTGGTGGGTGAGAGAGATTTGTCCTGACTGTGGGCCAGGCAGGACCAGAAAAATTTCAGCTACATGCATCTGCTTCCATCAGTCACTGGATGAAGGTTCTATGATGACAGTTAGGGTATTAACTAGTCCAGTCACCAGAGTAGACCAGCCCAGGTACCCTCTCAACCATGGCCAGTAGTCCAAGGTGGGGTCATCCTTGTGGATTTCTGAGAACTTTCCGGGCACCCTGCCTCTTCCTATTCCCATGATGTCTTCATTTATCATGGTATCTCTTTTCTTGCTCTCCCACTCTGTCCCTGTTCCAGCTTGACCCTACCATTTCCTTACTTGATTTTTGTTCTTATTGTATATAGCTTTACCATGTTAGAGTTAAAAACTCCTTTTTATTTAGACAAAATAGAGAAATGCTGCAAGATATTTGACTGTATTATGAAACCCAAGACTGCATTAATAAACTCAGCCTTAGGTCGGGAGGTGGATCCTGCAACCAACTGATGGGAATTAGTTGTAGAGAGTATGGAGGAGCCAGGAAGACAGATAGAGAGATGCCCAGGAAGGACTATGGAGAGACTTGTAGTTTGGCGATCTTTTTTATTTGAGATGGATAGAGAGATGCTCTCTTGCTGGGTCTCTGGCCAAAGAGGAAGGTCAGTTGATCTCTTCTCAGCCTCTTTGAGCTAGCAGCTTATTAGTCCAACATCTGACAACTCCCGAGTCTATTGGTAAACAGAACAATAGAGACATAGATAAAAACTACATTTGGTGGCAGCAGCAGAGCCAGTGCTGTCAGGACCAGAAATCCCTCCAGGATGCAGCCTGAGCTACAGGGCACTGGCCATGAGGTCATAGGGCCACAAATGGTAGTTAAAATATCAATAAATTCAGGTGCAGCCACTAAGCCAATGAAAAAAAACAATACAACTGGATCCCTCAAGTTTCCATCCCAACTACCCCAAATCTACCCCGGAGATCTCTCATATTTCACCTTCCCAGGGAGATCTGTGCATTCCCTATTTGGCCCTCCTTCTTACCTAGCTTCTCTGGAGCTGTGGGTTGTAGTCTGGTTATCCTTTGTTTCACATCTAGTATCAATTTATGAGTGAGTATATACCATGTTTGTCTTTCTGGGTCTGTGTTATCTTACTCAAGATAATTTTGTCTAGTTCCATCCATTTGTATGCAAACTCATGATGATGTTGTTTTTAACTTCTGAGTAATATTCCATTGTAACACAGATTGCTCTATGGTCTTATTAATAAAAAACCTAGAGCCAGATATTAGGGTGAAAGCTGAAAGATCAGAGGAATAGAACAAGCCAGTCACAAATTCTTAGCTCTAGGAAATCCTCAGCCCAAGAGAGCGCTACTTCCTATATACCTTTCTGTGCCCTGCCATCTTAATTCCTCTCTCTGCCCAGCTCTATCACTTTCTGTCTGTCTGTATAGATCTCCAGATATTTATGGTCAACTAGTGCTGGGATTAAAGGTGTGTGCCACCATGCCTGGCTCTGTCCCCATTGTGGCCTCAAACTTACAGAGATCCCGATGAATCTCTGCCTCTTGAATGCTAGGAATAAAGGCATGTGCTACCACTGCCTGATCTCTATGTTTAATATAGTGGTAGGCTTTTTCCTTTGATCCCAGGAAAGCTTTATTTGTTATAAAATATATAACCTTTATTTGTATATAAAATATCACACACTCCATTCCACATTTCTTTATCCATTCTTTGGTTAAGGAGAATCTACATTGTTTTCAGTTCTAGGTATTATGAATAAAGCTGTTATGGATATTGTTGAAGAAGTAGCCTTGTGGTATGATCAAGCATCCTTTGGATATATGCCCAGGAGTGGTATAGCTGGGTCTTAAGATAGATTTATTCCTAATTTTCTAAGAAGTTGCCACGTTGATTTCCAAAGTGGCTGTACAAGTTTGCATTCCCATCAGCAATGAAGGAGTGTTACCCTTGCTCTACTTACTCTCCAGCATAAGCTGTCATATGTGCTTTTGATCTTAGCCATTTGACAGGTGTAAGAAGGAACCTCAGAGTCATTTTGATTTACATTTCCCTGATGGCTAAAGATGTTGAACATTTTTTAACTGTTTCTAAGCCATTTAGTATTCTTCTGTTGAGAATTATCTGTTTATGTCTATACCCCATTTTTTAATTTGTGTATTTGGGTTTTTGATGTCTAGTTGCCTGAGTTCTTTATATATTTTGGATATTAGCCCTCTGTCAAATGTGGGGTTGGTGAAGATCTTTTCCCACTCTGTAGGCTGCTGTTTGTTTTGTTTCTATTGACAGTGTTGTTTGCCTTAAAGCTTTTCAGTTTCATGAGGTCCCATTTATTAATTGTCAATCTTAGTGTCTGTGCTACTGGTGTTCTATTTAGGAAGTCATCACCTGTGCTAATGTATTCAAGGCTGTTTCACACTTTCTCTTCTGTCAGGTCAGTGTAACTGGATTTTTGTTGAGGTCTTTGGTCAACTTGGACTTGAGTTTTGTGCAGGATGATAGATGTGAATCTATTTGCATGCTTCTACATGCCAACATCCAGTTATGCCAGCACCATTTGTTGAAGATGCTTTCTTTTTTCCATTGTATAACTTTGGCTCCTTTGCCAAAACTCAGGTGTTTATAGGTGCGTAGATTTATGCCTGGAGCTTCTATTTGAGTTTAATGATCCACCTGTCTGTTTTTATACCAATATCATGCTGTTTTTATCATTAAATTTCTGTAGTAGATCTTGAGATCAGGGATGGTGATACTTCCAGACATTCTTTTATTGTACAGGATTGTGTTAGCTATCCTGGGTTTTTTGCTTTCCCATATGAAGTTAAGTGTTGTCCTTTCAAGATCTGTAAAAAAAAAAATTTGGAATTTTGATGGGAATAATATTGTATCTGTAGTTTTTTGACAAGGGAATCCTATGGGTTTCACCAAACAACCCAAGCTGACACAAGGACAGAAGTTTGCTCTCTACAAATTGACAGTTAGTCCCATTGTCAAGAATAAGTTCCACACAATACATTGAACATAGATAGGCCAAGACTGTATCTGCATGGAGCCCTCACCCTTAAACTCAAGTCTCTTTGGTGAAGGAAGATACTCAGCATGCTACCAAAAGTAAAACCTGGGTGCCATCCCACCAACAAAACTATTTACCTACAATTTGCCCTTCTTGCAAGTTATGCTGGGACAATGGTGACACAGAACTTGTGGAAGTGGCCAACAAATGTCTGATTTACCTGAAGGTCACTCCATAAGAGAGAGTCCATGCCCTACACTGCTTGGATAGCCAGGTAACAGAGATGGGATAGCCCAGATACCTAGCATCGAACCAAACATGACTGGCAAAAAGAAAGAAAGAAAGAAAGAAAGAGAGAGAGAGAGAGAGAGAGAGAGAGAGAGAGAGAGATATGGAGGGAGGGAGGGAGGGAGGGAGGGAGGAAGGAAGGAAGGAAGGAAGGACGGGAGGAAGGAAGGAAGGAAGGAAGGAAGGAAGGAAGGAAGGAAGGAAGGAAGGAAGGAAGGAAAAGAAAAGCAAGGAAATTATTCCTAATGATATTCTGCTGTACTCATAGATCATTGCCTTGTCCAGTCATCATCTGAGAGGCTTCTTCTGGCAGCAGATGGGAATGAATGCAGGGACCCACAGCAATACATAATGCAGATAGTCAAATTTGGAGGTCTCTATTGGGCCCTTCCCCTCAGAGATCAGGGAATATTTTGGAAGAAAGAAAATAATATCAAACTAGAAATCCCAAAGGAATATCTAACATGTAAAATTAGTTAAGCAGAGAACAGAACATCAGGGCCTCAACTCTCCAATCAAAAGACGTAGACTGAATGAATGAATCAAGAAACAAAATCTATCTATCTGCTGCCTACCATAAACATGACTTAGTTTAAAGATAGGCACTGCCTGAGAGTAAAAGATGAGCAAAAGTACTTTGGTGAATGAGACAGGAAGGAAGAGACATCTCAATCCTAATATCTGACAAAATAGATTCAAACTGAAACTAATTCTCTTGCAGATGGAGCAGAACTTATCCTGGGTACATGAACTGGCATTTTAGAGACCATTCTCTATGGTGGGATACCTTGCTCAGCCAGGATCCAGTGGGGAGGGGCTTGGTCTTGCCCCAACTTGGTATGCCAGCCTGTGTTGACTACCCAAGGGAGGTCCTACCCCCAATGAGAAGTGGATAGAGAGTGGGGGGAGAGGTGGGAGGATTGGGAAAGCAGGAGGCAGGGGGGAACAGTGCCTGGTATATAAGATGAAAAAAATTAAATAAAATAAAATGTTTAAATAAATAAATAATACAAATTATTTTAAAAAACAAAACCTGTACTTAGTGAAGCTGGAAAAAATGTAACAGAAATGTACACTTTTTGGATTCATCCAAAACCCAATATTAAGCCAAAAAGTCAACAACATAAACACTCATATTGGAGAGGTAGAAATAGTAATAAAAAGCATTCTAGTAAAAAAAAGGCCAAGAACAGATAGATTTGCCACAGTATTCTACAAACAGCCCTTCTCAAACTATTCAAAAAAACTGAACCAAAATGAATTGTCTCAAGCTCCTTCTACAAAGTCAATATCACACTGACATATGAACCAGTTAAGGACAATGCAGAGGAGACTACATCTAACACCCCTAATGAACATAGATTTTAAAGTACTCAATTAAATACTAACAAACAGAATATAGACATACATCAAAAAGATTGTACACCATGACCAAATTAGCCTTATCCCTGAAATTCAGGGGTGTTTCAACATATGTACAAGTCAATAAATTTAATAAACCATATAAATGGACTTAAAGACCAAAATCTCATGATCATCTCAATATTTGTAGAAAGAGCCTTTGAAAAAATTTCCAACATGCCTTCATGATAAAAAGTCTCAGAGATAGGGCTAAAGGGAACATCACCTCAACACAATAAAAGCTATATATGAGGAACACACAGCTGACATCATCCTAACTAGAGAAAAGCCTGAATCACCCACTGTAATCAGGAAGGAGACAGGTGTGTTCATTGTCTCCACTCCTTTTCAATATTGTGTTTGAAACATGAGCTGGAGCAATAAGGAAAGAGAATAGATTTAAAGGGATATAAACAGAGGGTGTTAAAGTCAAACTATCGCTATTTGCAGATGGCAAGAAGCTGTACATTAGAAATCCCCAAACTTCTACCAGAAAACTTATAAAAATGGTCAATTAGTCAAGGCAAGGTTTTGGGGAGAAGATACTGGCTTGGTCTTTCATGTTTTTGGTATTCTTATGATGAGATCTGGTCATGTGTACTTCCTTTGTTAGTTCTGAGTTTTTTTATGGATAAAGCAGGTTGAAGAAGAAGACAACATGTAGGGAGAGGTTAGGTCTAGGCTTTGGATTTGTCTTGGGTGGAATGAAGTCAGGTGGATAGACAGGACTGAGATGGTATATGGGATATGCTTACTGCTAAGAACTGTTGTGGATATTGCTCTGTATAAATAAAATGCTGATTGGGCAGTAACCAGGCAGGAAATATAGGCAGGACAAGCAGAGGAGAGAATTCTGGGAACAGGAAGGCTGAGTCAGGAGATGCAGCCAGCCGCCGCCATGAGTACCAACATGTAAGATACTGGTAAGCCACGAGCCATGTGGCAAGGTATAGATTTATAAAAATGGGTTAATTTAAGATGTAAGAACTAGATACCTAGAAGCCTGAGCCATTAGGCCAAACAGTTTAAATAATGTAAGCGTCTGTGTGTTTATTTTATAAGTGGTCTGTGGGACTGCCGGGGCTTGGCAGGAGCTGGAGAGAAACTCTCCAGCTACAGAGAACAGGCAGTATATGGAGGCAGGCGAATAGGTCAGAGCAGGAAGATTCAATTTAACATTAGAGACCCATTTGGTTTAGTGGGTAGGTGGGGAGGGTCCTGGAAGAAACATAGAGCTCCTTTGCCATGGAGGTAGGAAAAGTTTGTGCACTGGTTGTGATCCCAGGCTAAATCTGATGGACTGAGAAAAAAAAAAAAAAAGAGTGGATGAGGAGGTCTGGAGTACTCAACCAGGCAGGACACAGGAGGATAGGTGATGTGGGATTGATGAAGTCTGGGAAAATAGATGGGTGCTAGAAGTGGTCCAAAAGCCAAGCACATGAAGGCCTGAGTGTACAATCTAATAGTATTTTCTGATAAATGGGCATAATATTAAAATAATGCCTAATAACTTATTGGGATAACCATAGATCAGTGCATCTCTCAACATTCTTCAGAGAAGATTCTTATGCAGTAAAGGGCAATTAACACAGACACCTGAAACTGGTCAACTTGCAAACAAGTAGACTTGGGGGGATATATATATAATATATATATATATATATATATATATATATATATATATATATATTATGCCTAAATGGGATATGTATATCACATCCTTTCTTAAAAGGTTCATGGACTTCATGGACAATGAGGCAAAAAGGATGTAATAGCCAGACATGGTGGGAAACTTCAAGAAATCAGTGTTTTCTGGAAACCGATTGATAGCTGCACATATGAACTCATATCTGTTGTGACAACATGCACAGGACCTGTACAAGTTCAAGCCATACAAAATCTCTTATGTGAAGGATAAAAGGTGGGAACAAACATCATGGTTAGCTAAGGAGTTATTGGTATTTGGTAACTGCTAGGAGAAGAATCAGCTTTCACTAATAGTGTGACCCTGATAAGTGGTTCACACTTGAGGACAGACAACACTCCCAAGAGTAGCTGAGAAACACAAACTGAACTCCATGTATTTAGGGGGAAAAGAGAAAACTAGAAGTTTGGTGGGTAAGGAAGTAAGGGTAGATCTGGGAGGAGGTAGAGGAGGTTGGTAAATAGGATCAAAATATCTTATATGAAATTCTCAAAAAAAGAAAATGTTATGTATTTATATATAAAACTGTTATTATTCTCCATATTCATCCATGTCCTATTTGGTTAGTCATTTTTTAGACTGAATAATATTCCATTACACAGATGTATACGTAAGGGGTATATAATATCTCTTTTGTTTCTTTCTCTTATTAATCTAGATACAGTTTAAATTACTTTGTTATAAAGGAATGGATAGAATGTACACACTTGCCTCATTCCTTCTTATATTCCCACCCCTTCCTCTGCTATGACTCTTGAGCCTTATGTGCAGAGATGTTGTGTTATAGATTCACCCACTGGGGCTGGGTGCCCCATAACCAGTTGTTCTATTTTGATCAGTTGTGGTTCTGTGATGGTCACCTGAAGTGTCCTGCAATGAACACCATCTGTTGCAAAGAGAAGTTTTTCTGATATAGTTAAAGTTACACTTATCTTTGGGTATAAAGAAAAGTATTTATAACACAATTAGGAATTATTCTGGTTTAATAAAGAGGTGAGAAAGGATACTCCATTATGATCCTTAACTTCTCTAGCTGCCGGTAATTGGTTAGGTTTACAGAACCAGACAGGATTGCTCTCCTATTGGTAGTTGTTGGTTACTTCCAAGACACTAATACAACTATTGCACAATTAGGGAAATCTTGCCATTCTGATCATTGTTGTTGCTCATAGGCATCTCGGCTGTGTAAGAACATCGGCTACTTCCTTCCATTGTCAGCTTGTAGCACCTTCCAATACTATGAATGCTAGCCCTCAAGAAGGAAGATTGCGGGTCACACACAGCGTATGTCCTCCAAGTACTGTGTTTGAAGTACATGGTGTCTTCACATAAATTTTTAGCTACAATTCTTATTGTCGTCTGTAACAAATTGATATTATTTGTCTTATTCCTGCCATAAACCAAAGACCTTTTTTATTGAGTGTCTACAAATACAGCATATATCCATGTACTTTCACAGAAGACATGTTAACTAAAGGCTGTTGCTTAGATGTAGGAAGAATACCAAGCTGCTGTAACAAACACATTTCAACATCACTCCCATTAGAGAAGTGTCCAAGTGTACTAGTAAATACCTGAAATATAAGGGACACTGAACAGTAATGTCAAAACTTACTGAAAAGGATAGTTAGAAATGTTCATGCTCTAAGAAAACATCTTCATACAGAATCAAAATGCTATGCTTCTATAAATATGCAAAAAGTCAATCTAATAAATAGAAATTAGCTCACCCAACAATTTTACTTGCTGACATAAATACAAAAGTTAGTAACACTGAAATTATGTGAAGTTCTATCTTTACAATCAATTATACTGAAGCCATCAAAGAATTGGGTTTAAGGAGGTAAAATAACACTCCTGTGCCTCACAAATAAGCCAGGTGCCTAACAAACCAAACAGTGATTTCAGTTCTCAGAAACACTGTGGTAGATGTTGTGCAAGTCAAAATCTTCACTCTTTGAGACTGCTGAGCAGATTCCCTAAGGCTGGTTTCTTCCTCGTTTAAAATGTGTTCCTCTATGTGGAAGATGCCAGGACATTGAGATCCTCCACAGACTCCCCTAAACAATGATCTCAGCAAAAATTTGATACCTAGTATTTGAGCTGAAAAGAAATCTTTTGGGTCATTAAGCCAGGAAAATATTTCTTCCATTTATATTTGCAACATAGCCTATTACCTTGTTTTACACCACTGCTATGTTTAATAGATAGGCTTATGACAAATTTTAGAAAATTTCAAAAAAAAATTAAGTAATCTCTCCTAAACAGATTTCTTCCCTTAAATAATCCCTAGGGGCAAGAGATTGGTGTAGCAGCAACCCTAATTGGTGTAGCAGAAAACCTGGAGTCAGATATCAGGGTGAAAGCTAAAAACATCAGAGAAGCAGAGCAGCCAGCCACTAGACTTCTTACCTCTCAGAATCCTCAGACTGAAAGGGCCAAGCTCCTGTCTCCATCCCGCCTTATCACTTCCTCTCTCCACCTAGCCATAACATTTCATTTCCTCCTCCCAAGAGCTGGGATTAAAGGTGTGTGCCACCACTGCCTAGCCTCTAGTGGCTAGCTAGCTTGGCACTCTGATCTCCAGGCAAGCTTTATTTGTTAGAGCACAACCAAAATATCACCGCAGATTGGATCTTGCCCAGAATAAGTAGCTAACTGCCAAATTGATTTAAAAACTTTGAAATGTGAAGAGAAAAATTTCAAATTGTAATATTTGAAGACAGAGAGTTGCCGATCATCTGGACTCTGCTCTGTCCTTTCTCCACATTTGTTGTTAGTTTTTTCTTTTGTTTTGTTTTTGCTTTTCCCCAATCTCTTCTAAATCCTTCATTTTGCTTTCTCCTTCCCCCAAAGACACAATTGGGCCTGGTGGGCAGGGTCCCTTTCACTGCCTCCTGGAAGATTAAATATTCTATTTTACCTAAAAGCATATTTTTACCTCTCCCTCTTCAGTCTATGTAGACAAAATTCTCTTCATCCTGATTTTTTGGGCCTCCAGTTACCTCTTCTGTTTCCCACCTTTACTTTCTCTCTATCATCTTTATACTAATCACTAAACTTACTGAATTTTCTTTTATCTTTTTTCTCCATTCATTTCCATAATAACTAATATATTAGTATACAAAGGAAATCGAATTCCATTCCATCAAAACACTTCAAAAGACACATTTACCAGCAGTTCATGAAACATTCTCTAAAATATAGCATATACTAGTTTACAAAGCAATTACTTAATAATTTAGAAAAAAATGTAAAATAATTCATTATATTCTGTATAACCACCATAAACTGAAGGTCATAAATCATAGAGATTATATAACACATCAAAGAGTGATAAATCAGTGACTATAGCAATCAAGATGGAAATCAAATGAGTCCTTAGAAATGAATGAAAATACAAGACACAAAAACCTGCATAATGCAATGAAGGCAACCTGAAGAAGGAAGCTTAGAGATTTAAGTGCCAACATCAAATATCAGATAGGACTCAAATAAAAACCTTAATTATGCACATTAGGTCATTGTCAAAGCAATTGAAAACCAAACCTAAACACATTAGACATATAAAACTCATTAAGACTATGGTACTAGTTAATAAAATAAAAACAAAAAAATGCAAAAAATCAATAAAACAAAGAATTTATCCCAAAAGATTGTTTAGGAATGATGAAAAAGTCAATTACTTTCCAAATTATTTACATTTAATTTACTCTTGGTCTATAAACTTACTACATTTGTGAAGACTTTGAATGCTGGAGTATGTTTTAGTAAAACTATTAATGAGAAGCCCATCAATGTTTGTTAAAATCTACTGGCACATAATAAAGTTCCAAATTATGAACTTTATGAATAATCAATTAAGTTAACACAGCTCATAAACATATATTGATACTTCCACATAAAGTATATAATGAACATAGATTATAACCAGCTAAAGGAAGAGATTATTTTATATAAATGTGTTGGGAATATTTTTATTATCACTATAGAAAGAAAGCAAATACTCAAATTTAAAATTACTTTAAATGTAGATCATGCAATATCACAAAAAAATTGCTATGCAAGATAACACATACATAAAGACAATTTTATCATTTTATGGTACACTCTGTCTTAGGGTTTCTACTGCAGCTGAGGCTATCCCTTCACAAATGGCCTTTCCTGATTTCTCATACCATGAAATCTCAGCATCTCCATGACCCCCTCATGCCTTCAAAACCAGTAGCACCTGGGAAACTCTTACACATTATCAAGTGGAGTTGCCAGCACAAAGAACAGCCGTGGCTCCCTCTGTGCTTCTATGTGCTGGCCAGGAGGGAATATTTCCTAGATTTTGCCTCAATTATGCTGGTCTCTTCTTAATCACAGCTGATACTTTTACAACAGATGATCATGATAGATTGTCCCAACAAGGCAAAAGTTTCACTTTAGTGGTTCTGGTGTCTTGTTAGTCAAAACCAACACCTCAGCTCAAACTGACCAGAATCAGAGATTCTTAGTCCAAAATAATACATCATATACCTGATAGAGCCTTTGCTTCCCTCTGAAACCTCACAAGCCAGGCCTCCATTGTCAGCACTGCTCTCAATATTCTTAGTTTCCAAGATCTCAGAGAACATCCCACTGAGCTCTAAGCACTCCATTGCTTTTCCAGCCCCAAATTCAAATGCCATCACAATCCTCCATAAAATACATGTCTGGGTCTGTCACAGTGATGTCATAATCACAACTATTTTGTCTTTATTGAGTTTTAATTGCTGGGATAAAACCCCATAACCTAATTAACTTGGGGAGGAAAGTGTTTATTCCATCTAATGACTGTAGTCTATCATGAAGGGAAGTGAGGGCATGAACCTGAGGCAGGAGTCTAGAGTCAGTGACTGAGGCAGAGACCATGCACAAACTTTACTTAGTTGTTTGCTCCCTATTACTTCACCATTTTGCCTTTTTATATACTACCTACCCAGGCATGGTACTTCCCACATTAGGCTGGGCCAACGGATACATACACATTTCTGAACAATTATGTACATTGTAAATATTAATAATTTTCTTGATAAATGCTAAACATTATTTAAATTCTTATACAATAAGTTTAAATTACAAGTTTGTGTTCATCAAAATAAATGGTAATGGTGACACAAAACTCACACACAAGAAATGTGATATATAAAAAGTATTTAGTAGGTGAGTGCCTGGGCTCAGCCTAGATCCCATCCCTGGGCACCAGCCACTCCGGGGAAGACCTGCCCAACTTGGCCCCAGGTTCTGGCCATCAGGCAGGATCCCTTCCACCCCGATTCCCACCCCCACCAGGAAGGCTCCCCTTCTCCAAGACCCCTGGCAGACCCTGCAGTCTCCACGCCCTGCCCCCACGCCCATCATTGCCCGAGATCCCAGCCACTTCCTGAAACTTAGAGACCGGCTCCCAGTTCCCATCCTGCCCCAGACTTCCAGTCTGGAGAAGAGCTCACATCCTGCCCTGTAGTTCCCATCTGGACAAGAGAGCTCCCATCTGGACAAGAGAGAGAGACTTCCTGAATCTGTCAGCTCTGTCTGGACCAAGTGTGCTGATAAGACCAAGAACGAACCACAAGGATATGGGTAGATGTCAAGGCAGAAGTACATACAACAAAATGAAGAGCAATACAGCATCACCAGAACCTAGCCCTCCTCCAACATCTAGACTTGAACATCAAGAATTGGAAGAAGCAGAAGAAAACAGCCTTATGAATAACATCATGAAGAAGGTAGAGGCTTGTGTAGAGGAAAAGACAAAAAATGGGAAGAACGCTGTAAAAAAAACTAGAGGAAAGGACAAATAAAGCAGAAGAAAACAATAAAGCCCTGGAAGAAAACAATAAAGCCCTGAAAGAAAATCATGAAAAAGCAATGAAACAGAGGAAGGAAATAGTCCAAGATCTGAAAAGGTAAATAGAAAAAATGAAGAAGACACAAACAGAGGGAATGCTGGAAATAGAAAATCTGAGTAAATGAATGGGAACTTCAGATGCAAGTATAACCAACAGAATGCAAGAGATGGCAGAGATGATCTCTGGCATTGAAGATATGGTAGAAGAAATAGATTCATCAGTCAAAGAAACACTAAAGCCAACAGAGTCATGAACCAAAATGTCCAAGAAATTTGGGATACCATGAAAAGACCAAACCTACAAATAATAGGGATAGAAGAAGAAGAAGAAGAAGAAGAAGAAGAAGAAGAAGAAGACCAACTCAAAGGCACAGAAAATGTATTCAACAGATCATAGAAGAAAACTTTCCCAACTTAAAGAAGGAAACGCCTATGAAGATACAAGAAGCCTATAGAACACCAAACAAACTAGACCCCCAAAAAAAGTCCCCTTGCCACATAATAATTAAACAACTAAACATACAGAATAAAGAAAGAATATTAAGAGCAGCAAAGGAAAAAGGCCAAGTGACTTATAAAGGCAAACCCATCAGAATAACACCCGATTTCTCAATGGAGACTTTGAAAGCCAGAAGGACCTGGACAGATGTAATGCAGACACTAAGGGACCATGGATGCCAGCCTAGACTAATATACCCAGCAAAACTTTCAATTATCATAGACGGAGTGAACAAGACATTCCAAGACAAAGCCAGATTTAAACAATACTTATCCACAAACCCAGCCCTACAGAAAGCACTAGAAGGAAAATCCCAACCTAAGGAAGTCAGATACACCCTCAAAAACACAGGCAATAGATAAAGCCACAGCAGTAAACCCCAAAGAAGAGAAGTACACACACATTACCACCAAAAAATAAAAGGAATGAACAATCACTGGTCATTAATATCCCTTAATATCAATGGACTTAATTCACCTATAAAAAGACACAGGCTTATAGAATGGACACGAAAGCAGGACCCATCTTTCTGCTGCATACAAGAAACACACCTTAAATTCAAAGATAGACACTACCTAAGAATAAAAGGCTGGCAAAAGACTTTCCAATCAAACGGTCTTAAAAAACAAGTGGGCATAGCCATCCTGATATCCAGCAAAATAGACTTCAAACTAAAATCAATCAAAAGAGATCAAGAAGGACATTGCATACTCATCACAGGAAAGATCCACCAAGATGAAGTTTCAATTCTGAACATTTATCCCCCAAACACAAGGGCACACACATATTTAAAAGAAACATTACTAAAGCTTAATCTACATATAAAACCCCACACATTAATAGTGGGAGACTTCAACACCCCACTTTCACCACTGGACAGATCTCCCAAATCTAAACTTAACAGAGAAATAAAGGACTTAACTGATGTTATCACTCAAATGGACTTAATCGATATCTACAGAACATTCCATCCTAACAAAAAAGAATATACCTTCTTCTCAGCACCCCATGGAACCTTCTCTAAAATCGACCACATACTTGGCCACAAAGCAAATCTCAACAGATACAAAACAATTGGAATAACCTACTGTGTTCTATCAGACCACCATGGTTTAAAGTTAGATTTCAACAACAACAAAAACTACAGAAAACCTACAATCTCATGGAAATTGAATAATGCTCAACTGAATCACCAATGGGTTAAGGAAGAAATAAAGAAAGAAATTAAAGACTTCCTAGAGATCAATGAAAAGGAAGACACCACATACCCAAACTTATGGGACACTATGAAAGCAGTGCTAAGAGGGAAATTCATAGCACTAAATGACCACATAAAGAAGTTGGAGAAATCTCACACTAGTGACTTAACAGCACACCTGAAAGCTCTAGAACAAGAAGAAGCAAAGTCTCCCAGGAAGAATAGATGCCAGGAAATTATCAAAGTGAGAGCTGAAATCAATAAAATAGAAACAAAGAGAACAATACAAAAAATTAATGAAATAAAGAATTGGTTCTTTGAGAAAATCAACAAGATAGACAAGCCCTTATCCAAACTAACCAAAAGACAGAGAAAGAGCATCCAAATTAACAAAATCATAAATGAAAAGGGGGACATAACAACAGACAATGAGGAAATCCAGAGAATCATCAGAATCTTCAAAAACCTCTACTCCACAAAACTGGAAAATCTAAAAGAAATGGATAATTTTCTGGATAGGTACCACATACCTAAGTTAAACCAAGACCAGATAAACTATTTAAATAGTCCAATAACCCCTAAGGAAATGGAATCAGTCATTAAAAGTCTCCCAAGCAAAAAAAGCCCAGGACCAGATGGTTTCAGCGCAGAATTCTACCAGATCTTCAAAGAGTTAATACCAATACTCTTTAAATTGTTCTACACAATAGAAACTGAAGGAACATTACCAAACTCTTTTATGAGGCTACAATTACCCTGATTCCTAAACCAAACAAGGATACAACAAAGAAAGAGAACTACAGACCAATCTCCCTCATGAACATTGATACAAAAATACTCAATAAAATACTGGCAAACAGATTCCAAGAACACATCAAAACAATTATCCACCATGATCAAGTAGGCTTCATCCCAGGGATGCAAAGGTGGTTCAACACACGAAAGTCCATCAATGTAATACACCATATAAACAAACTCAAAGAAAAAAACTACATAATCATCTCACTAGATGCAGAAAAGGCATTTGACAAAATCCAACACCATGGTAAATGAAGACCACATGAGAATAGGAAGAAGCAAAGTGCTAGAGAGGCCCACAGAAATCCACAAAGATACCCCCACAACAGACTGCTGGCAATGGTCGAGAGACAGCCCGAACTGACCTACTCTGGTGATGGGATGGCCAAACACCCTAATTGTCATGCTAGAAACCCCATCCAATGATTGAGGGAACTGGATGCAGAGATCCATGGCCAGGCCCCGGGTGGAGCTCTGGGGGTCCAATTGATGAGAAAGAGGAGGGTTTGTATGAGCGAGAATTGTTGAGACCAAGGTTGGATAAAGCACAGGGACAAATAGCCAAACGAATGGAAACACATGAACTATGAACCAATGGCTGAGGGGTCACCAACTGGATCAGGCCCTCTAAACAGGTGAGACAGTTGATTGGCTTGATCTGTTTGGGAGGCATCCAGGCAGTGGGACCAGGTCCTGTGCTCAGTGCATGAGTTGGCTGTTTGAAACCTAGGGCTTATGCAGGGACGCTTGGCTCAGCCTGGGAGGAGGAGACTGGACCTGCCTGGACTGAGTCTACCAGGTTGATCTCAATCCTCGGGGGAGTCTTTGCCCTGGAGGAGGTGGGAATGGGGTGTGGGCTGGGGGGAAGTAAAGGGGGAGGAGAACAAGGGAATCCGTGGTTGATATGTAGAATTAAATTATATTGTAAAATAAAATTTAAAAAATAAATAAATAAAAAAATAAGGGAAAATCTTAAAATCTCATCATAGAAAAAGATTTAGTTCACAGTATAGCCAAAAAAAATTAATAAAATTATAAGAGAAGTACACTTTATTGAAAATTAGACAAAAAATATTATGGAAGATAACAAAAGTGTGATGCCGAATAAACATGAAGATATGATTAACTTCAGTAACAATAAAGAAAACTAGAATCATGGTGACTATCAGTCCTGTACCCACTGCATTGCCAAAAAAACCTAGGTTCTCACAATGACAAGTACTGGTACAAATGCAGAACATTGAAACTCATACTGCTAAAACTGGTTGCTGAATGTTTCTTTACCATTCCTAAAGCATGTTCAGTGAGGAGAAATTCTTACTACGTCTCTGGTGAACATGTTACTCCACAGCTTTGCCATGGCATTTTTAATCTCAAGGTTTCTCAGAGTATATATTAAAGGATTCAACATGGGAGTTAAAATTGTATAAAATACAGTAATATATTTATCAATAGGAAAGTTGGAGACAGGTCTAACATACATGAAAATGCAGGGAACAAAGAAGAGGACAACCACCATGACATGGGAGCTGCAGGTGGACAGGGCTTTACGTCTCACTTCCTGACTGTGAGTCTTAAGAGAGTTTAGAATGATTCCATAGGAGCCAAGGAGAAGGATAAAGACCACTACAGACATTGCTCCATTATTTCCAATAACAGTGAGGCCAAGGAAGTAGGTGTCAGTGCATGCAAGGCCTAATAATGGGTACATATCACAGATAAAGTGATCAATGACATTGGGTCCACAAAAAGGAATTATATAAACAGAGATAACTTGAAGCAGAGCATGGGCAAATCCTCCAGCCCAGGATGCCAAAAGCAAGAGAATGCAAACTTGTCGATTCATGATGGTCAAATAGTGCAGTGGCTTACAGATGGCCACATAGCGATCATAGGCCATCACCACCAAAATGAAGACTTCAGAACCACCAAATAAGTGCTCCACAAAAAGCTGAACCAGACAAGCTGTGAAGGAGATGGTCTTTTTTTCCCAAAATAAGTCTGTAAGCAACTTGGGCAAGATGACAGTAGAATAAACAGCATCCACGAGTGACAGAAAGGCAAGAAAGAAGTACATTGGAGAGTCCAAGGAAGGGCTGGCAATCACTGTCCCCACAATGAGCAGGTTGTCCACCATTGTCACAATGTAGATGAGTAAAAACATGACAAACAATGCTTTTTGACCAGCAGGATCCTGAGTGAGACCCAGAAGGACAAACTCTGTAACATTGTTTTTCTCTCCCATTTATTCTTTTATCAGGCTTGTTTCAGAGATAACATCTCAGAGAACAGGACCTGACATTAATTGTGACCAAAACCCATATTTCCATTCTGCCAGAAGCCTGTCTTCATCAACATCTTCTACATTGGTGAACCTCAGTAGTTCTTCGGTGACCACCTGTTGAGTTCCTCTTGGGGATTTGCAATAGTTCTGCTCTAATAATTTTGTGGATATTAGCATTTCTCTCAAAAATCTCAGCTTATTTATATACAGAAGAGCAGACAAAGGTGTCTTTCTCATTCATACATTTAAAAGTGACTATTTAAAACACATTATATCACAAAACACTGGAGAATTATTAACTCTGTTTAAGAATCCTGTGAAGGAGTAATGTTAATAAACCCTAAGACTAGTATACTTGGAGTATACTAGAAGTATACTAGTATACATAGAGTGTTGACTATTAATATCTTAGGAGAAAATGTCATGATATGATCTGTGCAGTATCCAAAATAAGACTGGCCCTAGGGCACCCTCTCAATAATTTACATTTTAACTATTATGTATTTCAAATACTGTAAATTTCAAAACACTTCTATTCTTTAAATATCTTTTATTTAGTCTCAAAAGACTTCCTTTGAATTGTATCAAATAGCTCTAGCATTATTTTTCACAGTACCATCTGTAGCAATTCCTTTATCTGATTCTGATTGTCAGGATTCTCGGGAGGTACATTGGTGTCCATTTAATCACTGGCTTTCACACTTATTAAACACATTTAAGTGAGTCATAACTGCCTCCACATACTTTGACCTGAAACGAACTAATCCACAGTTGTCACTGACTGCTGCAGCACTAGTGAAGCTTTGTTTTCAGAACTCCCGTGATAAACTGGATGATGAAACAGGAGCAATAGAAACTGAAAGATGGATAATGATGCTTCCTAGGTCCTAAGGTGCTCAAGAAGGAATTCAATCCCGATCTCCAAATACAGAATGCCCACAGAAACATTCTAACAAGTGTGGGAAGGCATGGCTATAGATCGTTTACTAAACAAGTTATGATCATGACTCAATTTACACATTGTAAATTAAAGAGATTAGAAAACAAGACTTAAGAGTTTTTCCAGCCTCATAGTCTACTGTACGATTAGCATGAATAGTTCAAAACTATATTTTTTTCCTGATGCTATCATAGTTGTCTTGCATAGTCAATCTCTAAGCTTATACTCACTTATTTAATAATGACAATCAGGAGGAAATGGGATGTGATCATGACACTAAATAATGACTCTGTTTTTTATTCATAATGTACCACAAAATAACCTCAAACACACTTTTAAAGAGAGAGAGTAGCACAGTGGTGAATTCTGTGGACTCTGGATCATGTGTTTGTGTTACAGTGTCAAGATCACTCACTTACTACCTATATTATCTTACTACCGGGAGCTACACTATCTGCATCCTAGGGTGCTTTGTTTAGTTTTGAGTTTTCTTCAAGCTCTCCTCACTATTTATGACATCTAAATGAATGTTAGCTATTAGTAGTGCTGTGCTTTGTGTTTCTTTTAGGACATAGGTAAAAAAGTAGTTTAGGGATTTGGTGTTCTATTACAGTTAAGTGTCCACGACCATTACCTGTGAAGGATTATGTTTCAACTGGAAACAAGCAAGGAGAAACTCATCTACATGGCTTAATAGTAGTTAAGGGCATGTGCAAAATCTTCACTTCCTTCAGATGTCAGCTGTGATGAACCTTCTATGTAATTCAGACACATTTCGGCTGTTACCCAATGTAGAAGATCTACAGTTGCCATACTTGAAGCTTCAGACTGATGAAGGCACACATTTAGTACAGCATAAGAATAGAAAATATCCATTTGCCGTGCAGAGGTGGCACACACCTTTAATCCCAACACTCAGAAGAGGGAGGCAGGCTGATCTCCATGAGTTCAAGGCCAGCCTTGTCTACAGAGCTAGTTCCAGGAAAGCTAGGGCTATTACACGGAGAAAACTTGTCTCAAAAAAGAAAAAAAAAAGGATAAACGTCCAGTCCTATCATTTTCACACCTATTTTCTATATGTTTTAGCACCTTTCAAACTTTAACCAGCATTGGGTTCCTCCAGAACAAATTTTCTAGAAACCAATATAGTTATTACATAACAAAGTGAGAACAGAGTTCTTTAGCCATCTTATATTTATGCTCATGTAAACTAGACTATAGATTATTAAAGATCTGTTTACAAAAAAATTAGAGAATATGAATGCTTTAAATTTAAATTTCTGTTCATTACTTTCAGAAAAAAAAGTAATAATTAAACCTGGCATTAATTGCTTTTTTGAAAGAGAGTTTTATAATTCTAGAACTTTTTCAACCATGAAGAAGAATGAAGCTATATCACTTACAGGAAAAAGATGTAACAAAAATGAATATAATGAGGAAATTAAGTCCATTTCTGAAACATTAATGTGGCATTGTTTTTTTATTTGTTGATCCCAAATTTTCGTAGAAATGTCCAATTGTATGTGTATAGATAATATGAAGGTAAATTGAAGCTCTCTGAATAAAGGATATAAATAAGAGGCAGAGAGTGAAAGGAATGCAAGTCTATGGTTATGGAGGAAATAGGCTCAAAGTGCATTATATACTTACTAGAAAAGTGATCTTATGAGAGTCACCACAATAAAATTTAAATTTTTAAATTTTTAATTAAAATACTTTTCAATGCCAATGTAACAAACCTAATTGGATGAGTTACTTCACTGTGGATTACTCTTTACATACATACTATCATATTGAATAATTTTAGCTACATATAAAAGCACACATCTAAATGACAGATGTATGTGTGCTTTGTATGTAGCTAAAAGAGAAAGAGTAGAGAGTAGCTACTTGATGGACATTTGTTTCCCCACATGTTAAGCACTAGGAATAATATGCAGTTCTAAATATCTTCATTTAAATGTATTTAAAAATAATTACACATCTTTGTTAATACATCCACATAAAAGGTGCAATAAAATAAAATAATAAATCCATTGCTGATTTTGAATACATACAATGTATTCACTTTTTAGCTGGTAAAATAGAAAATAAATCAAATCAGTCTATATTAAAAAATACATTGTATATTATGATTACATATGGTTTTGTGTGATTTTATTTAATATTCCCAATTTATATATTTCCTATGGGAATGCATGACCTTTAAGACATTAGGAAAGAAATATTTAAGCTATGTGTTTTGTTGCTAGCATTATAAACATACATCTTAGGGTCTAATTTTTGTTCTGGAAAAGGCAGAATCTTTTACTGTATTGATTACAAATTCTTCACACAGTTGTGTGCCTTTGAGAAAACATCTTAACTTATAGCTGTTCAGTAAACACAGAAAGATTATCAAGTTATTGCACCCAGTACATTTTCACAAGACTTCCTCAGTCTTTTTGGGAGGTGTAAGTGTATCCAAGTGAATATATAAATCAAGAAGCATTTAAATACAACATCAACACTTACTGTAAAAGACAGTTGGATAGTCTCATCCTCAGGGAAAGTATCTTCAGGAAAAAAAAGAAGAATCTGTGTTTATTCAAGTATATAAACAGTTAATAGAATAAAGGGAAATTATTTGCTCAATTTCAGTATTTACTGATGAAAAATTTTGATCTCTGAACTAATTATGAGACTATTTCCATTTTCAGTCCACTGAAGTAAGGCACTCCGAGGAGGCCTTGCTTTCAGAAGATATGATAGGATTTATATCCCTCATAAATATAGTAGTACCTAACAATACAGAGGTAATGATTTAAATCTTTAAAACACTGACGATGAAGAATTTCAATGACTGAAAGAAATTTTTTATCTTTAAAGATCTTGAAATAGAATCTCACTAAGACCCCTTTCTTCCTGTTTAGAAACATGTCCTTATATGTAGAAGGTCGAGGAAAATTGAAACATTCCACAAATTTTCATATTCAAAGAATCCAGGAAAATTGAAACATTCTACAAATTTTCATATTCAAAGATAAATACTGCAAAAAAAACATAATATAACAAGGACTAACTACCAAATGAAAGTATACTCCAGCTTGGCAATCTCTGAGTTTTCGAGGGCCTCTAGATCATTTAATTAGAAAAATAGTTCTTCCATTTATATTAACTGTGTGAGCACATCTATTTTAGTAGATAAGCTAATTAGACTATTTGGAACAAATTCAAATGTAGCAATGTCCCTTAAACAGGCTTCTTCACTTCTGTAATCCCTGGAGATAAGAGCCTCAGATCTTACCAACAATGAGACCTAACTCCCAAGATCATTTGGAAAACCTATAATGTGAAAAGAAAATTTCCAAAATATAATGTATAGGAACTATGTGTTGCACATCATGATGCATTTGCATAAGGCAAGTAATGATTAAACCAGCATGAATTAGCAGCAGCCTTGGTCCCTGCAATTAAGGACACCACAACAAAGCACAGTCTCAATCAGTCCAAAAAGCCATGAGCTATAGAGGCTGAGAGCTGGGCCTTCTGCATCCCTTAGAGCTGAAAATTGGTGTTTTAACTTTCAGGGAAACAAAGCTTTTGATTAAGGCTTGGATCTGTATGAGATGGAACCACAGTGATCCTCATTCTTTTTATCTTATTCTTTAGTTTCTGTCAAACATTAAACTATTGTTGCTATTAGAAAAGCATTCATATCTTCCTAAAATTGACAGTGTTCAAGGGCTTCCAGCCTAATCTCTTATTTTGGCTGTCATCAACATAGTGAGCACATGTACTTTAGACATTTAGATACATATTGGTATTTCTGTGTCACAAAGGCCTAAATGTGAACTACAGCTGATAGGTGATGGAATTACTAAACAATAGCATTTTAAATTTTACGAAACAAATGGATTAAATCCTGTAATGTCATATGTATTATTTGCAAGATAAACAGCAACTGTACTCTTGGTGCTTTTTAAAAATAAATTTTAAATTTAAAAAATTAATACTTATTTAATAATTAATATTATTAAATGAATTATTTAATGTTTTGATAATTTTAATGTATTATTGAGAATTTCATACATGTATACAATATATTTTGATCATGTTCACCCATACTTCATCCCTCCAGCTATTCCTAGGACCCAATCACCACATACTCCTCATGTTTTATTTATTTATTTACTTACTTACTTATTTATTTTTCATACATCCCACTGTGTTCAATTAGACAGTTTACACCACAGCATTAGTAATCTACTAGGAGCCACACACTGAAGAAAACTTCCTCTCACCCAGAAACTATTAACTGCCAATAGTTCCTCAGCTAGGGAAATGGTCTGTGAATCCTTGCCCCACTAACTGAATGAAACCCTAACTGACCTGATATTATGCAGTCAACTCCAGCTGTTATGGGGTCATGAATCAATTGCATTGTCATGATGAGAAGATAGTGTTTTACAGCTGTCTTCCCAAATCTCTGACTTTTGCCATCGTTCTGGCTCTAAAGAATCAAACTGAATTTTTCTCTTATATGTGGCAGTAAGTCAGTGGATATGACAAAAAGTCATTAGAGCCCCTTTTCACCTATGTGGAGGAACTTTGCTGGTTCTAAGAGTTACATGATTTCTACAAAAGGCATGATGTAAAAATGCTGTTAACATAATTAAAATAACAGAGTGTGAGTGTCAGGTATGAAAAGAAGAGTTGAATTAGTGACTGAGTTCTGAAACACCCTATTTGGTAGTCCTTCTGCATATGTGGTAGTTATTTGTTCTAAAATTTGAGCATTTTGTCATTTCACAGTTTGCTTTCTTCATGACCAGAGAGCACAGTTTCACTCCAGGCCCCATTATCCTCGATCTTTTACAATCTTTCCTCTTCCCCACACCTTCAATGATGAACCCTGGGCCTTGAGAGTAATTATATAGATTTCTTAACTCAACAACATGCAATTTATTAACCAACTACATATATGTGGAAGATGTTATTCTCCTTCATATTCTGACCACCACTCTGCCTCACATCCCCCATTCCATTTGTTTTGAATGATGATTTTGCAAACCTGCTACTTAATAGTAAATGATTTTCATAATTAAGATTTTCTGGTGGAGTCCAGTATAGTTTAAGGTTAGAAGCATGTCATCTGCAAAGAGGGATATATTTATATTTTAATATAAAAAAGAAAAATAACTTTAGATTTGTATAAGCATAAAATTTTCATTCAGTAATTCATTCCATGTAATTTTCAGACTTCCTATTGTTATGTATATTTATAAATAATATATCATAAAGATTTTATTATCATGAAGATCCTGTTACTGATAATACAAACATTACTTCCTATTTCAGTTATAATTACCTTAAATATGTTGAAGAAAGAGCAACATAGAATCACATTTAAGAAGATTTCTTGCTCCACAAATCACATGAACAACAGCTAAATCCCTCCATGTTGAGGGTGATTCAGTTGTGTGCAACCTAACATGGCTCTTTGATAAAACTTCTCCAAGACACCAGCCATTACTGAGGTTCTCAGAGTGTAGATTAAAGGATTCTGTAAGGGAGTTATGGCCAGTTAAAATAAGCTGAAAGCCTTATTAGTGGGGAAGATTTATAAATAGATTTTGATTGCCTCCATGAAATAAACTAGGGAGTCTCTTCCAATTGATGATCCTTATTTTTCAATTTTAACAAATATATCAGCCTAATGAGATATGTTATAAATATTGGGCAGAAATTATTGGAAACAAAAATGCTTATTTCAGTATGGTATCAATTTTTGTCTAGAAAATCCAAGGAATTAACAAAAATTTCTTCACATTGGATAAAGATTCCTGATATGGTATCAGAATTCATGGTTTAACTTCCTTACATATTTGTAATGGTCACTAGAAATGCAGGCTAGAAAGCATTTTTAAAGTGTAATTAAAATAACACAAATTACACAAATTCAAAGGAAAAATGTGAAACTTCTGAATGATGAAATAAACTGAGAAAAAAAAACTGTTTATGGTTTTTAGAGCCAGCAGAAAGATAGCTTTTCCTGTTCTCCAAAGGAAAGATTTACTCAGATCAAGACATCAGCTCTTCTCTAAACTACTTATAGTTAGCACACCACCAGCCAAAGATATTCCTATTGTGGAAATGTTGTTTAAATAAGATTATTTAATAACATATATTTTATTACTTTTCAAAACCTTTTTCACTGGCATCTAATAAAAAAGAATTAAATTAGGAAAAAGATCAATTCACCAAATTAAATGGTCTGGAAAGAGATCCATGAGAGCATGACCATAAAATATAAAGAACATGGTATGTCATCAAACTAGAAAATAATTTTAGGGCAACAAAAAAGGAACAATTATTAAAATAATGAGAAAAATAGCACAGTTTACAAGGAATAGCAAGTAGATTGTGGGTTTTTCACCACATAAAAATAAATACTATAAATGATAACAATATGAAAATTAAGTCAATTTACCACTATCCAATGCTTACACAACTCAAAACAATGTGAGTAGATCACAGATTGTAAGTATCTTAATTAATATAGAAAAAACATTTAAGCAGAATTATTTCAAACTAAAATTTAAACAAATTAGAATTTTTTGTTCATCAAAGTAAATGAAAGTAGTGTAGAATATAAATGGAAGAGATTTTTAATACACATGACAATATAGAATTAGTTGAAAGTAAAACTGATACAATTCAACCAGACTAATTCTATTAAAAAGAAAACCATTGTTGGAGACATTACCATTTCAGATCTTAAGATGATATCACAAATCTATAGTAATAAAAACAATATAGCACTGGCAGAAAAGTAGACATGCAAATAAATGGAACAAAATAGAAGACTAAAACATGAGTACATGTAAGTTCAGCCACTTAACATTTCACAAAGATGCCCAAATAACAAACCTCTAATACACATAATGCTCTGTATAAATATACCCATATAGTTTTAATAATTTTTTTCTTCTTTTATTGAAAATAGTTTTTTAAATAATATAGAGTGATTACAGTTTCCTCTCTCCCAATTCCTCCCATTCATTCCCACTTGCCTTTCTCTCCAGATAAACATCCTTTCTGTCTTTCACTAGAAAGCAAACAGGTATTTAAGGAATAATAATATAATAAATAAGATAAAACATAAAGACAAATTAAGATAGGAGTAAACAAACTAATAGGAGAAAAAAGCCAAAGAAAAACTTATCTGGGTTGACATTGCTCCCTCCAAGACTCTAAAGACCACCTGACAACCCCCTTCCCAATACTAGACATGAGAAGCTATGTTTTCAGTTGTTGGCTAAGGTTTTCCAAGAGACTCTCAAAACATACAGTATGTTGCCACTTCCCTTGGTTGCTCCCCAGAGGTGGAAGGTAATTCTCTAACCTGAGCTAGAATTGATCTGAATGTCCCCTTCCTGAGGACTAGCTTTTTTTTTTTTTTTTTTTTTTTTTGGTTTTTCGAGACAGGGTTTCTCTGTGTAGCTTTGCGCCTTTCCTGGGACTCACTTGGTAGTCCAGGCTGGCCTCGAACTCACAGAGATCCGCCTGGCTCTGCCTCCCGAGTGCTGGGATTAAAGGCGTGCGCCACCACTGCCCGGCGAGGACTAGCTTTTATGATACCAAAAGGCATCATGCATGCTTCTAAAGGAGGGAAACAACCAAGCGTCCTACCCAGCTAAGATGGCAATGAACCACATCAATGACAAGCATGGCATGATAACCCTAAGAGTGCAGAAGCATTGTGTATAACTTGCTAGTAACCAACAGTTCTATAACTGAACTTAAGACTTGATCAATAAGAAGGAGCCCATTCTTGGAATGGATACCTAGCTAGCTACTCAGGGCTAATGAAATAATGGTTACTAGAGGAGAATCTACAGCCACTAATATACTAAACTAGCATGATCCTTAACAACAATCTGTAAGCATTGGTCATTATACTCATAGATAAATATAGTCTTGATTCATCATCAAGGATACTTCTCTTTTCAACATACAAAGACCACTACAGAAAATCACAACCAATCAAAATGCAGTCGTGGCACCTAATTCCAATGGGCATACCTATTAAACACCTCTGCACCTAAGGCTCAGGGAGCATTGCAAAAGAGGGGTCTGAAAGATTGTTAGATCCAGAGAATCATGGACTTTTCCATGAAATCGTGTCAAGTAGTAATGTCAGAAGCTTCAGCTATGAAGTGTTGTTGCAATCTTTTTATTCTCAGAGTTTTTAATCCTAAAACCTCTGAAGGCAGAGGCAAGTGGATCTCTGTGAGTTAAGGTCAGTCTGGTCTACATAGTGAGTTGTAGGACAGTCATGACTATGTAGAAAGACCCTGTCGTAAATAAAAACCCCAAACCCCAACTCAACCCAACCAAAACAAAACAAAACAAAAGAACAGAAGAAATGCATCAGATTCCCTAGAACTGGAGTTAAAGATGGTTGTTAGCTGCCATATGTGTGCCAGGAATCAAACCTGGGTCTTCTGGAAGAGCAGTCAGTACTCTTTACCACAGATCTATTCCTCCAGCCTGAATTATTCATATCACAAATAACGCTGCTATGAATATAGTTGAGCAAGTGTCTTCGTGGTATGATTGAGTATTCCTTGGATATATGCCCACGAGTGGTATCATTGGGTCTTGAGGTAGACTGATTCCCAATATTCTGAGAATTCACCCTACTGACTTCCAAAGTGGCTGTACAAGTTTGCACTCCCACCAGCAGTAGAAGAGTGCCCCCCTTGCTCCACATCCTCTCCTACATAAGCTGTCCTCAGTGTTTTTTATCTTAACCATTCTGAAAGGTGTAAGATGGTATCTCAGAGTCATTTTGATTTCCATTTGCCTGATGACTAAGGATGTTGAGCAATTCCTTAAACATCTTTTGGCCATTTGAGATTCTTCTGTTGAGAAGTCTCAGTTTAGCTCTGTAGACCATTTTTAAATTGGATTGTTTGGTATTTTGGTATCTAGTTTCTTGAGTTCTTTATATATTTTGGAGATCAGCCCTCTATCAGATTTGGGGTTGGTAAAGATCTTTTCCCATTCTGTAGGCTGTCATTTTGTCTTATTTACCATGTCCTTTGCCTTACAAAAGCTTTTCAGTTTCAAGAGGTCCCATTTATTAATTGTAGTTCTCAGTGTCTGTGCTACTGGTGTTATATTTAGAAAGTGGTCTCCTGTGCCAATGAGTTCAATGCTACTTAGCAGCATTATTCATAATAGCCAGAACCTGGAAACAACTTAGATGTTCCTCAACTGAATGGATAAAGAAAATGTGGTACACATATACAATGGAGTACTACTCAACAGTAAAAATCAATGACATCATGAAATTTGCAGACAAATGGAGGGAAAATATCATTTTTAGTGAGGCAATCCAGATTCAGAAAGACAATCATGGTATGTACTCATTCATAAGTGAATACTAGATGTAAAGCAAAGAATAACCAGACTCCAACTCACAGCTTCAGAGAAGCTAGCTAATAAGGAAGACCCTAAGAGGGATGCATGCATCACCCTGGGAAGGGGAAATAGATGAGATTTCCTGAGTAAACTGAGGGTGAGGGGACACAATAGAGGGTATGGGATGGGGGATGAGAACATAAGGGAACAGGATGGTCTAACTGGAACAGGGAGAAAGTGAGAGAGCAATGAAAGAGATATCTTGATAGAGGGAGACATTATAGGGATAGAGAGAAACCTGGTGCTAGGAAAGTTCCCAGGAATCCACAAAGATGACCCCAGCTTAGACTACTAGCAATAGTGGAGAGGGTGCCTGAGCCGGCCTACTCCAGTAATCAGATTGGTGAATACCCTAATTGTCATCATAGAGCCTTCATCCAGTAATGGATGGAAGCATCTAAAGATGCAGAGATTCACAGCCAAGCAACAGGCCAAGCTCCTGGAATCCATTCATAGAGAAGGAAGAGGGATTATATGAGCAAGGAGAATCAAGATCATGATGGGTAGATCTACAGAGACAACAGAACCAAGATAGTGGGAACTCATGAACTGTAAACTAACAGCTGTGGAACCTACATGGGACCTGACTAAGACCCTCTGCATAAGTGAGACAGTTGTGTAGTTTGGTCTGTTTAAGGAGTCCCTGGCAGTAGGATCAGGATCTATCCCTGGTGCATGAGCTGACATTTTTGAGCCAATTACCTATGGTGGGATACCTTACACAGCCTTGACGTAGGGGGAAGGGGCTTGGACCTGTCTCAACTGAATGTATCAGGCTTTGCTAACTCCCCATGGGAAGCCTTACCTTTTTGGAGGAGGAGGTGGGGGATGGGTTGTGGGGGAGTCTAGGATGGAGTAGAAGGAGGGATGAGAGGGAGATCTGTGGTTAGTATGTAAAATGAACAAAAAATTTCTTAATAAAGAAAAATAAATAAATTTTTAAAAAAGAATTTTTATTAATCAAAATGAGTATAGCAAGAACTATAAATAGATGAGATTTTGTAATACAAATAGTAATATAGAATTAGTTGAAAGGCAAACCTACAGATTTCCATCAAACTGATTATGTTAAGAAAACCATTTAAGATAAGTACAACCCTTTTGTCCCAAGTGGAATATCTCCATCTAATGCCTCCCTTCAAGGCTCATCAACTATGCAGAAGGGGTGGTGGAAAGATTATCAAAACCAGAGGTGCTGGATGAATTCAAGAAACAATGTTTTCCAGACACTGATGTATAGATGGATTCACAGAGACTCTGATGGCATGCACAACCTGTACAGGATCAAGCCACACAATGTCCCAGTCCAGAAAAGAGAAAGTGGACACACAAAGTTCCATACCTAACCAAGAAGCTATATATAATTGATAACTGCTGAGAAAGGAAAGAAATACATTTTTTAATGCACTGTCACTAGGTATATAAGCCACACTCCAGGACAGGCCTCATGCCCAAGAGTAGTTAGCCCACAGAAAATGAACTCCAGGGGTTTATTTTGTTATGTGTGTGTCTTGGGGGGGGGGGTCATTCATCTTGTTTGGATTGTAATTTTTATCTTGTTGGGTTTTTGCTTGTTTATTTTTATTTTTTTATGTTTGGTTTAGGGAGGGTTAGGAGGGAAAAGTACAGAGAGACAGAGAGAGAGGGAGAGAGAGAGACAGAGAGACAGAGAGACACACACAGAGAGAGAACATGAAGTTAACTGAGGCAGGAAGGAAGAAGGGTCTGGGAAGAATGGAAGAGAAGAAAAAACATGATTAAAATATATTGTTTGAAAAAAATTAAAGTAAATTATTTATTGATAATTTGACATGAACTAAAATATGCAATTCATCAAAAATAGTTAAAGAGAATAGCTAAAAATAAATGATACTATATGCAACTGTACTAATTATTTTTAAAAATCACAACAAAGAACAATATTTACAAATAATATTTACAGTACTAGTATTTTCACAATATCAAGGGCTAGTGAATGTTCAAGATGGAATACATACTACTACAATTTATTCATGATTGTTGCCTAGTGCTTAGTAATATAAGCATCAAGAAGAAAGGCTTAATCTATTGGGACTTAATAAATTTTGCAGGAGCTTTTCTATAGAATTTTTCATCTCTGAATTTCTCAAAGTATATATTAAAGGATTCAACATGGGAGTGACAATAGTATAAAATACAGTAATGGCTTTATCAATAGGAAAACTAGAAACAGGTCTAACATACATGAAAATACAGGGAACAAAAAAGAGGAAAACCACAGTGATATGGGAGCTGCAGGTAGACAGAGCTTTACGCCTCCCTTCCTGACTGTGATTCTTGAGAGATCTTAGGATGATTCCATAGGAGAGTAGGAGGAGGATGAAGATCACTATACACATGGCCCCATTATTGCCAATGACAGAGAGGCCAATGAAGTAGGTATCAGTGCATGCAAGTAGCAATAGTGGGTAGATGTCACAGCCAAAGTGGTCAATGATATTGGGACCACAGAAAGGAAGTTTATACACAGCAATAACTTGAAACAAAGCATGTGCAAAACCTCCCACCCAGGCCATCACTAAGAAGATGATACATACCCGTCGATTCATGATAATCAAATAATGCAGAGGCTTACATATGGCCACATAACGATCATAGGCCATTGCCACCAGAATGACAATATCAACACCACCAAATAAATGCTCTATAAAGAGCTGGCTGATGCATGCTGTGAAGGAGATGGTCTTCTTATCACGGAGTAAGTCTGCAATTAACTTGGGTGAGATGGCAGTGGAATAAACAGCATCCATGAGTGACAGAGAGGCAAGGAAGAAGTACATTGGGGAGCCCAATGAGGGGCTGACAATCACTGTCCCCACTATGAGCAGATTTCCCACCATTGTCACAATGTAGATGAGTAAAAACATAACAAATAATGCTTTTTGCCCAGCAGGATCCTGAGTGAAGCCCAGCAGAATAAATTCGGTGACATTGTTGTTCTGGCCCATTTATTCTTCTATTAGGCTTGTTTCAGAGAAGGAGCACAGAAGAACAGGGCCTGCCACAAACTGTGAACAAGACCATGAACCAATTCTGTCATTATGTTGCACATGCTGTCTTCTACAGTAGTTAACCAGCAGTAGGCATTTAGTAAATACCTATTGAGCTTTCCCTTGAAACAAGCTCCATAACTTTCTGCTAAAATCTCTAACTACTAGGTTCATCTCAATATCAGTGAATCCTTAGACATAAAAGTATACAGAGGTATCTCTGTGCCCCATAATTTAAAAGTAGTTATTTAAAGCACATTACACCTTGGCACTGATAGCAGCAAGTGAACAGAGAAAAGGACTCTCCTTTAAGAGACTTGAAAATGATTGTGGCATTAAACCCAAGTATTATCAACTAGTAAAGAGCAATACTTTGAGCTGGTAATACCTGTGGATAATATTTTAAAAAATGAACTTGGGTAGTGCCCACAATAATACTGGTCCTCAAAGATCCATGCCAGTACTATTACATTGCTGCAGTATTAGGCATAGACACTACATGTCACAAGATAATTTTAGTCATCATACACATATCACTTAATCTAAAAAAATGTAGATTTTTGAACTGCACCAAATGCCTCCAATACTATTGAGCACACAATTATTTCATCTGACTCTGACATTTTAATAGTTATAGTTCCATATGATGCTTTCTTATACTAATTAGTAACACAATTACACCCACCAGCTCGTTTTTCACAAGTATTTTTACTTTACCTGAACTAATCCATTGTTCTTACCATGTCAGCATCAGCAGACATTTTACTTCTTCCAGAACTCTCAGGAAAAACTAGGCATAGAGACAGAGGGAAATAGCAACTGAATAGAGAGTGTGAATACCAAATACTGAGTGAATATTAAATGGTTAATACTAAATCTTAATACATTCTAGATGAGGAGGGGCCTCACATTGGAATTCATTGCCTGAATCCACAAAAGCAGAACACTCAACGAAAATGTACAACCAGAACGCAAAGGTGTTGGTTGTGTTCATTTCCATGTCTCTGTTTGCATCCTGATAATCGAGGGAATTGGACAATATCCCACAGTCTTTCCCAGTCTCACAGTCTCTAATGGTCTGTAACACTGTTACTTCTGACCCCTTCCCTTTCTCTTCTGTTGTCATTTTTTCCTTTTTTCACATGTACACAATATTTCCAAGTTTAACATGGCTTCCTGAATGATACAAATAATGTAAAATTAAATTTAATAACTACTGTGACCAAATAATATCTCTAACTTTATTGTACAAAGTGTCGCAGGAAAGAATGTGAGACATACTTGGACAGAGAAACAGCAGAGATGAAAGCTGTGGACCCTGTAGCCACACACCAGGCTACAGCATGAGGATTATTCCTGTTGTATCATCCTGATCTTGACCATCTTAGTAAGTTTCCCTCGCCTCTGTTTCACCATTTGTATCACAGAAACATCCATAATATCCCTCTCCTAGAGTGGTAGGTGGTGTTCTTATAAATGCCTAAACCCCATCCAGCATATCAGACATCAACATCTCAGTGGTGGCTATGATTGCTATTCTTAAATGTTTCACTGTGAGCACCCGCTGACAATAAGTCATGAGAATTTCTGTCCATTAACAGGAATATAGACATAGTCTGGGTTAGAAAAAAAACAGCATATGTGTGCCTCATGAGCCACTTTATGAACTTGGATTCAACTCACATATCTTAGGAATGATTTGTTTTATCATATATACTAATTCATTTATTACATGTAAAATATTATCAATATTTACCTGTGAAGGAATATAATTGGAGTAACAGCAAGCAAAATCCCATTTGCCCTGACTTGTCATCAAGAAGGCCATGTACAGAGTCAGAGCAAGAGTAGAAGCAGTTGGGATGCAGCTTACACGTCTCATGTATGCTTCCATCTGAGTCAGAACATCTATCATTGTCATTTTTGAAGTTCCCAACTGCCATAGGAATGCCTGTCACAGAACATACTGTTATCATATAACTTATGCCCAAGTCTGACTTCTACATTTTACTTATACACAGTTCAGTTGCTTTCAATATTGATCAGCATTGGTTTTCACCAGGCCAAACATTCTAGAGTCTTACATGATTATTTATGTAATAGAAAAAAAACCAGAGTACATAAGCTACACAAAACTAGACACATATAATGTACATTATCTAGGGCCAATTCTATAAACACTGAAGAATAGTATGACTGCTTTCATTTCGAACTACTGTTGATATACTTCCTGATAAATAATAGTATAATCAATTATTAAGAACATGTTTTTGAAAAATAGTCTTATATATTTAAATACTTTGCCATGCACTGAAATTCTATCACTCATAAAGAGGAGTGAAGTTATATCAGTTGACAAAACACAGATACAAGTGAAAATAAGCACATTAGTCAATTTAACTCAGTATCAGAAGGAACATTGTTACATTTTCTCTCATTTGTGAGTTTTAGAATTTCAGGAGATACATAAAATCATACACTCACAGAAGACATGAGAGTGGAAGGAAAAAAATACGAGGAAAACTGTCCAGTTTTTAATACCATATACAGTACTATACAATACCAAACTAACAAACATCTGTGGCAGAAGATGAGGCATTACTATATGTTTATGTTTTTCTCTATTTACATATACTAACATATTCATTGGACAATTTTAAGATACACACATGAAATGCAGCATCAATCAACTGAAATATAATAGATATTTGATCTTGTACACCTTAAGCACTTGTGAAGACACAGAATTTTTAATTTCCCTGTTTCAAATATCTGAAGTGATTATGCATCCATTTTAACAAAGCACACAAAACACAATGTCCCATAAAATAAAAATAAAAAATCACTGTCCTTTATAATACATAAAAAAATTTCACTTGCTATTTGGCCAAATGGAACATAACCATGCAATCTGCCCCCAAAAATAGTAGTCTGTGACACTCATAGAAAATATACTTGTATTTTATGATTAATTTTAGCATCTTAATATTCCCAAGTTAGATACTTCCTGTTAGAATATGTGACTTAAAATATCAGCTGTATTTCAATGTATCACAGGAATCTTTAGCTAGCATTCATTGTTTGTCATCTCATGGACTCACAACATGGTTCTTAATTTTCTTCCATAAAAATCAAAGGTTCTTTTGCTGGTAGGGCTGCAACTATTTTGTGTACCTATGTGACTTCATGGAATACATGACATCATATGAACATCCAACAGATGAGGAAAGAGCACAAAGAGACTGTAGAAAACACATTTCCACAAAGTTTCCTATTATCTAAGTCTTTCAGAGACTTACATGAAAGAATGTACAGAATATCCAAGTTAAAATTTATAATTTAATGTCAAAACTTACTCAAAAAGGTAGGTGAATAATCTCACATTCTAAGAAATTTTCTTCATAAAAGTACAAAGAGGTATTATTTTCATGTGTATAAAAAGTCCACCAAATAATTAGAAATTGTTAATGTTCTTTATATGCTCATATTAATTACAAATTCACAACCCTACAATTAATTTTATGAATTTTTCTTTTAGTCAGTTGTACTAAAGGCATCCCAAAGGTCTTGACTTTAAGAAAGTACAGCAGCATCCTTGTGTCTCACAAATAATCCAGATAATCAACATGACAAATCAGTGGTTTAAGTTACTGAAGCGTTAATGGGGAAAGTTTCTCATGACTACTACCAGAAGTCTTCTTTTCCATCACTCAGATAGAATCTCTGTAAAATCCTTTCATTTCTTATCAAAAAAATTTCCCTGTTTGTAGAATACTCCAGGAACTTGAAACTATCCATAGACTGTCATAATGATGAATAAAGCACAAGGGTAGGATACATCAACGGGTAAATACCAGAGGCTTTCTGAGTCATTTGGTCAGGAAAACATTTTTTTCAATTCATATTCACAATACTGTCTATGACTTTTTTGCACCATCACTATTTAAATAGATAAGCTTGTTAAAATATTTGGAACAAGTTCAAATGAGCTCATCTCTTTTGAACAGACTTCTTTTCAATAATCCCTAGAGGTAAAAACCTTGAATCTTGCCAAGAATGAGTAGCTAACAGCCAAGCTGATTTGAAATATGTATAATAAGAAAACAAATTTCCAGGTATATTGATCAAGAGGCCATGAGCTGATGTTGGAGTACGAAATATTTAAGTAATGTGAGTAACATTTAAAGCATCCTTGAAGAGGAAGCAACCTTAGTCCCCATTCCCAACCTCACCCCAGAAAACTACAGTCCTTCACTGATGGTCAGAGAGAATCTGCACAGCTGCTTCGAGCTGCAGAGTTTGAAGTGCAGTCTGTGAATTTTGTACTTATTATCTAATTTTGGGACAGACAATATTTCTGCTATTTGGTAATATGGAAGCTTTTGATGGAGGCCTTAATTTATGTGAGAAAGGACTATAATGACTTTTGTTGTGTTCATTCAATTCTGTAATTACTATATGATATTAATTGAATTACTCTACTAGAAATTGTTATTTTTAAACAAAAATAACACTGATTAAGAACTTCCTCTGTTATTGAGCTTGTTATTTAGTCATCTAACAAACACTACTGGGGTCCAGCCCCTTAATAGTCTTTTCCCAGGGTCCATAGAAAAATCTATAATCAGCTGAGGATCTAATCTTAGACAATATCAAATGAATCTACGTACAAAAAAAAAAAACTCTTTAGTCCATTCACTTTATTCTTCTGCATCAGTTCTCTCTCTACACAGCTTTTTTTTTTCTGATCTCATACTTAGCTCCTTTCTTTCTTGCCTGATTCTCTTTACATTTTTCTGCTGTTCAAGTTCTATCTTAAGTCTCCCATTTTAGTTCTTCCCACCTTAGTTCTTTCCCATCTAATTCTTCCCTATCAAGTTCTTACCGTCTTAGTTCTTTCTGATCTTGTTCTTTCCCATCTAAATTCTTCCTATCTTAATTCTTCCCTAAACCTCTGAGGTTTTCAGTTATATACCCAAACAATCAGCAGTATTCTGGCCCAGGCAAGGTCACCAGGCTTGAACGCATTCAGGGTCAAAAGGAGGAGTGATAAGGTCCACACAAATAGCAGTAATTGTCAGCTATGATTAGCAACCCAAACAGGAAGTGACTAATGGGAAAAGAATTTTGTAGGGGCTGAATTCGGTTAAGAGATCAGAAAAAGGGGATATATATATATATATATATATATATATATATGTATATATACATATATATATACATATATATATCTACATATATATGTATATATACATATATATATACATATATATCTACATATATATACATATATATATACATATATATATATAAAGTGCTCAAATACATTCTAAGAAGTAATTAAGTAAAATGTTAGGATTCTGTGTATCACTGAGTAAAAATAAAACTGCCTTTCTTTTTTTCCTTTGGAGCCAAAATCTGTCCAAGCAGCACCATTTTCTGGCAGGGCGGGAGAAGTGTACTCAGTAACTAGGCAACCTGAGTCATGGCTAGATGTATCTAGTATGTAAAAGCCCTTTAGTTCTGAGTTAATTGTTAAAGGGAGATTTAGAACTAAAACTAGGGGCGGTGGTGGCACACACCTTTAATCCCAGCACTCGGGAGGCAGAGCCAGGCGGATCTCTGTGAGTTTGAGGCCAGCCTGGGCTACCAAGTGAGTTCCAGGAAAAAGGCGCAAAGCTACATAGAGAAACCCTGTCTCAAAAAAAACAAAAAAACAAAAAAACAAAAAGAACTAAAACTAGCACTTGGAAGAAGGAAGGTTAAGCTTAATTAGCACATCCTCCTAACCTGGGTGGTTGTCTCAGTGTAAGTTTCTTCCCTCAGGAACTAACAGATAGTCTGGATGCATATCTATCTGCAATCTGTTCTTAGAAAGCTGGGCGGTGGTGGCGCACGCCTTTAATCCCAGCACTCCGGAGGCAGAGGCAAGCGGATCTTTGTGAGTTCAAGGCCAGCCTGGTCTACAGAGCGAGATCCAGGAAAGGCACAAAGCTACACAGAGAAACCCTGTCTCTAAAAGCCCCAAAAAAAAAAAAAAAAAAAAAAAAAGTCCAGAACGTATCTCAGATAAAACGTTTTCATCTGGAGATGGTCCTGGCCAGATGTTGCTAATGATGATAATTACAGAAAGGCCTGAAATAAGAGGTCTTGGCTGTGTAACTGCTGTCAGCACAGTTGGGAGATATTATCCAAATACTCCAATTGCATGGGGGAAATTGTGCCTAACGAATGATTCAGCCACACTGTTAGAAGTTCTTGGGGAAAGAATAAAATGGGAAAGCTGCAATATTACACAAGAAATTCACTGTAGGAAACAGCTAATATATTCAAAAGCCAGGATCACCAAGGCTCCTTCAGGCTTGGCTGTATCCTCTGGAAGGGCCCTGATCTTCCAAGTTTTAGCTTTTCAATAGTCAGCTAAATTCCTACTTCACATTTCTGTGGCTCACAGCAGTCATCAGTTCCCATGAGTAGATGCTTCCATGTGCCTACTTCCAGGTTGGATCTTCTGTGTCACAAAGACCTAGATACAAGGTCACAACTTCAATGCATTGTTTGTAAGATAAAGAGCATGTTTAGTCAAGATGCTTTTCTTGTTAGTAAATGGAAGAAACAGACTGTGAGACCAAAATGAGCCATCTTAGAAATAAGACCAAAATGCTTTCACCCTAAAATTAAGGCCTAAGATTTCCCCTTTTGGGAATAGGCCATTAGTTACTGAAACCAGTCAGTTCAGATTCCAGAAACCAAGAAGTATAAAAGTACAGAGTCACAAGATAGTCACGAGGTAATGCCTGCCAGACTATGGAATGTCCTCTCCCTGGTTTCCAGGGTAACTGACCATAAAAATGCCCCCACCTAAGGGCAGCCAATGAGAAATGGTGGTGGGCAACCACTCCCTTAGAAGTAAGATTAAGCCATGATTTCTAGAAAGCCCCTAGAAGCGAGCCAATCAGAATTGTACCCATACTAGCACCCCTAAATGATGTAACCTTGTGATTTTTTTTCCCTTTAAAAACTGAGCTTGCGGACAGGTGGGCACTTCCTCCAGCCTCCACTGCGTTGGATGTATTGGATGAAGTCCCTGCCTAGGCTTGTATTTGGATATCCCAGAATTAAACCCTGCTTTTGCATTCCAGCATGCTTGTCTTTGGTGGTCTCTCTGGGGGTCAAGATCTGGGCACAGCATTTGGGGGCTTGTCCGGGATCCCCCCGAGGACCCACACACACACCGGGACCCCTAAGAGCTCTGGAGGTCCATCTGCACCAATCGGTAAGAGCGCTTCGTTTTCTTGTCTTTGCTTTCCTTTACTTTCATTTTCTTATCCAAAGCTGGCAGTTGAATCTGACAGGCTCTCACCTTGGCGGATGCACCTGTAAGGTGACCCTGGAGGAGTTGGGAGACGTTCCAACCCTTCATCAGGACAGGGTCCCCACAGGTCCCCCCATCATAGGATGCCTGTGAGGGGTCCATCTGTTAGGACGCCCGTGAAGGGTCCGTCTATTTGGACACCTGTGAGGGGTCCGTCTGTTTTGTGAACTCTGGGGATCGGGAGACTCTGTTGAGTTGTCCCTGTCCCATCTGTAATAACCGAGGCTCCCTCTCTGGACTCTCGTCTGCCTGGACCATCTGTAGGGCCCTTGTTCTTCCTTTTTGTCTGCCTATCTTGTTTGTCAGTGTGATTTGTTATACCTATATAAATGTATAAATGTGTGAGGACTGTGGCCACATGTGTGAGTGTTTTATGCCTGAGTTTGTGTTTGTGTTGGGACTTGTGGGCCTGATTGCCAGCAGAAAGGATGGAGACCCCTTCAGTGGTTGAACTGGCACAGACTAACCGAACTCCTCCATTGCTTCCCTGCTCTCTCTCTGAGCAGAGCACAGGCAGCAGGCAGCAGGCAGCAGAAAGCTTGCAATGAGTCCGGCAGGCAGCAGCTGCACAGCTGCTACTTCGGGGACCCAGGGCACCGCTGAGAGGGCTAGGTGGCCCGTGAGCATCATGGGGCCTAGACGCAGTGGGTTTGGACCCCAGCTCACTCAGAGAGCTTTGGAGTAGAGACTTTACAGCACAATGCGGCTGGCGGCCAGATTGGCCCAGAGGCTGCATGGGAACTAGGCATGGCTGTGTGCTAGGGCAGGCTATGAGCACTGTGGGGCCCAGATGTGGCCGGCAGGTTCTGGCTGGGCTCCCATGTGGACACGGGGCAGAGCTGGCAGGAGCCAGCAGGAGCCTCCAGGAGCTCAGAGTGTGGGGGCTGGTAGAGAACTAACTGCCCCTCCAGGGTCACAGCTGAGGAGTGGCCTACAAGTCTGTGGGCCCAGCCAGGACATGGAGTCACTTTCAGTCTGCCATTCTTGTGTACTTGAAAGAGGTTAACAGCAATCTTTTGTCCCCATGGTGCACACCTTCCCATCGTCTTCATCTCCCATGCTGTTGGGTGGGGCTCCCAAGACCTGCCCTAGGGCTAAAATCTGATCAAGGTCTGGCTCCAAGAATGGAATGTCAACAACAGTTTCTTGTCTGTGGTACAGTGCGGTTGCAAATTGAGTTATTCTTGTTATGGTATATGCATGTATCTCCGTTCTTGTTTAAAATATTGTAACTTTACAATATATTCTAGATTACTGAGGGAAATCACAAGAAAGACTTTGGTAAGAGTTTCTGTTTTAAAAGAAAAGAAAAAGCGGAATTTGTCTAGAGTAAATGTCTGAGGGATCAAAGGAATGGACTGAGGGTATATAGAAGGTTGTAGAAAGTCAGAGGGGATGTGATGTAAACTGTTATGGTTTCTTATACCTGCAAATACTGAATTTAAAAGTTAATTCTTGTTGATTTTCATCTTAAGAATGGCTAATGATTCTGCAAACTGCTTATGTGTGTATGTATACAGGTATGTGACTTGAAAATGTAAGCAAGCTTTAACTGTACATATGTATGTGTGTAACTTGGATCCAACTGTGTGTATGTGTGCAAGTAATTATTTAGAAAAATGCTGTGGGATGGTCTGTATGTCAAATGTGTTGCTGATTGGTCAATAAATAAATCACTGATTGGCCAGTGGCCAGGCAGGAAGTATAGGCGGGACTAACAGAGAGGAGAATTGAAAGAACAGGAAGCTGGGTGAGGGAGACACTGCCAGCCGCCACCATGACAAGCCTCATGTGAAGATCCCAGTAAGCCACGAGCCATGTGGCAAGGTATAGATTTATGGAAATGGATTAATTTAAGCTGTAAGAACAGTTAGCAAGAAGCCTGCCACGGCCGTACAGTTTGTAACCAATATAAGTCTTTGTGTTTACTTGGTCGGGTCTAAGCGGCTGTGGGACTGGCAGGTGAGAGAGATTTGCCCTGACCGTGGGCCAGGCAGGAAAACTCTAGCTACAGAAAAACGAGCTTTAAACAGCAACCACGTGGCTTTCTCCATCTTGGCTGGTGACCTCATGGGCAGCCATGTGGCTGGCAGCCATCTTTTACTAAGGTTATAAAGATCTATTCGGGTTAACACCTAAGTACTTATGTCTTTACCAAGTGTTCAACAGCAAGTTTCTAGAGAATTTAAATAGATGGCAACTTATGTTTAATAAATAAGATACTTAATAAATATTAAAGCTGCACATCAATGCTTTTATACACAGGAATATACCTTGCTCTGGCAGCTAAACTTTGTAACATAAAGGAATCATAGGAAACAGCTGAGGTTTGCAAATGTATGGCAGGACTAGAGTTTCAAAAAGAGTCTAGTTGCAGTGGTGGACCTTAGCAGTTAAAAAAAAAAATGCCAGTGTCAGGTGATGATCACTGGAAGCACCAGCCATAATAAAATGGAGCAGGCAGACTATGTATGTGCTGCCAAAGGTAGGGTCAAAGAAGTCATCCAAGCCTCTAATTAAAAGAACCAAAAGGATTATAAATGAATCCCAGATATTGAACTTTGGGTTTGTTTGCACTTCGGAGCTTGGTTTTACTTTATACAGATTGTGGTGATGCCATGTTTTCTCCCCCTTAGAGTAAAACAAGGTACATTCAGGCTTAAGAATGTTGTCTATCCTCCTTGTGTTTTCTAAGTTTGTTCTTAAAAGCATTGTTTTTAGGCTACTTATTGTAGGCTGTTAGAGAACATAAATAGTCAGTCATAAGTAATCAAGTTTTTTTTTTTAAATTGTAGTCAGGGTAAGTAAGTACTGATGTAATATTACAGGGAGAAATTTACTCATTTACTCAGTCCCTTGCATATGTTTTCAGGGTTGAGCTTGAAACAAGTAACTAGAAACAAAGTTTGTCTATTCAGATACTTAGACAGCCCTCATACTTCAGAGATCTGAAGAATATGGCATTTAAATGTTGATCTAAAAGCTTATTATATCAGACAGGCTTCCAGATCCTAGCAGTGACCCAAGGTCTCTGAAAAAGATTATCTACGAGGCACCACAACGTCTCTGCCTGGATTATGACAACGCTGACCACAGGGCAAGATGCCCCAATGCAACGCCTACCACCAGGACCCAGCCCAGACTGTGGACAAGCAGTAGGACACTGGAATGATTGCACCCTTTTGCCTGGTCAAGGTCAGTCTTCTGTGTCCCTATTCCACAGGAAAAATACTCTGCCTTATGGGCCTTATGCCGGAAGAAGATTGATGCTGTTCTGACTGGTGCCTCCAACGTTATGGAGACCTGGGTAGGGGTTGGTCCCTGTAATTTATAAGATTGGAAGCTTCTTGGTCTGCACTCAGATATGGATTATCATTCTCAGATTTCTGATAGTACTGATGGCTAGGCTAGCTCTAACTTTGTCAGCATGGCAGCATCAGACAACCAGATCCTTCTGCAAGGCTATAGCTAGCTCGTTAGCTCACTTTTAAGAAAATGTTCTAAGATATAAAAGTTTAAATAAGTCATAAAGGTTCAGATATGAGTCTAAGAAAGGTCTGAGGATAGAAAAGTTTCTAAACTTTGAGGGTCTCAAAAAAATAATTTAAGATGAGATATGTTTCAGATTACTCTCCTGTTCTATGGTTCAGAGCTTAACATTTAGGAGCCCTGATGAGCTGGTAGAGCAATGACTACTTACTGTTCAGTCACAAGCTCAACATTTTGGATTTGTTTTAGATATCATCTAAATATGTCTAAATGTAAACCTAAAAGTGTTTCTCATCAGGTCAAAAATCTCTGTCCAACTTATACCTGGCTTTCTAGACAGAAGGAAAATGCACAAGCTTTTAACCCAAATCTGTAGTTCTTGTTGGGACTCAAACATATGAGTCCACTTCTGCTGTTTTACAGATACCCATTACCTGCTTTGTCTACAATATGGATTTCAGTACAGATTGGTAATACTAATGTATCTAAAACTTTTATGTCATTTTTGTAAGTAGGCCTCAAAGGATCAAAAGAGTCATAAAAACCTAAACACACTTCACAGAGGTCAAAAGGACCCCAGATAAGTATTCCTAAAGATGGTATTTTTCCTCTCTCCTGGTCTTGGGACTACTGCTTTTCCCATTACTAAGGGTATAGACCTAAGGGTTCCAAATAAGTTCATATTTTAACTTCTGTTCCTAGTTTAAATTTGTCTCAACAGATTTCCACTTGGCTGCCAGTCACCTCCAAGTTTCAGTCGCTGACTCCACTGCTCCAGACGACTGTGAGCTCCGGACTTGCTAAAAGCTGGCATGGACCAGCCCAGCTAACATGATTCTTCCCTGTCCCTATGGGATGAAGCAGCTACATGCTTCTGACAAATGCCCCCTTGCCCAGTCTTTGACTAGCTTTTCAGCATTTTGGGGGCCCTGACAATGGCGCCCCAATGCCAGCTTGAAGCAGTTCCAGAAGAGAATATGTCATCCCATGTTCCCTGTTCAGAAAAGGCTGAAATGCTGAGTCAAAAAGAAACTCCCTGGCATAGAGGCAAGATGGCTAACTATACATGGCCATTATTAGAGAGGGATACTTATGAGCTAACTGCCCAAAACCCATGATTGGGTTTCATTAAGGCACATGAGAAGGGGGGAATGTGAGACCAAAATGAGCCATCTTAGAAATAAGACCAAAATGCTTTCACCCTAAAATTAAGGCCTAAGATTTCTCCTTTTGGGAATAGGCCATTAGTTACTGAAACCAGTCAGTTCAGATTCCAGAAACCAGGAAGTGTAAAAGTACAGAGTCACAAGACAGTCACGAGATAATGCCTGCCAGACTATGGAATGTCCTCTCCCTGGTTTCCAGAGTAACTGACCATAAAAATGCCCCCACCTGAGGGCAGCCAATGAGAAATGGTGGTGGGCAACCACTCCCTTAGAAGTAAGATTAAGCCATGATTTCTAGAAAGCCCCTAGAAGCGAGCCAATCAGAATTGTACCCATACTAGCACCCCTAAATGATGTAACCTTGTGATTTTTTTCCCTTTAAAAACTGAGCTTGCGGACAGGCGGGCACTTCCTCCAGCCTCCACTGCATTGGATGTATTGGATGAAGTCCCTGCCTAGGCTTGTATTTGGATATCCCAGAATTAAACCCTGCTTTTGCATTCCAGCATGCTTGTCTTTGGTGGTCTCTCTGGGGGTCACAATCTGGGCACAATAAGACAAAGGGCACAAATTTCTGAAGTTGAAATTATCTCTCAAAGATGGAGAATTGAAATATATGAAGACATCAACTCTATGTCTTTTATTCTGAATTCAAACACCTACTAAAGCTTTCCACTTAAAGTTTCCTGTATCATATTATGATTCCAACAGGCTAAAACCTGAATTACATGTAAGAAAAAAAAAACATTAATCACTAAAGTGTTGCCAATATCCCTACATATTTTAAAATTAAATGGTACATTTCTCATTATTAATAAAACCGTGAATGGAAAGTATGAAAAGAAGAATTGAATTAGTAACTGAGCTCTGAAACATATATTTGGTAGTCCTTCTGCATATGTGCTAGGTATTAGTTCTAATATGTGGGGATTTTATAGTTTCACAGTTCACTTTCTTCCATGACCAGAAGACATGGTTTCACTCCAGTCCCCATTTTTCTCTGTCATTTGCAAACTTTCCACTTCCCCATACCTTCAATGATGGACCCTGGGCCTTAAGAGTAATTATACAAATTTTTTAACTCAACAACATGCAACTTATTAACCAACTACATACATGTGGAGGGCATTATCCTTCCCCATACTCTGTGCACCACTCTGCCTCCCACCCACCATTCCATTTGTTTTTGAATGGTGATTTTGTAAACCTGTCACTTAATTGAAAACGATTTTCACAACTAAGATTTTCTGGTAAAGTCCTTAGTATAGTTTAAGTATAGGAGCATGCCATCTGCAAAGAGGTATTTTTTTAATATTAAAAAGAAAAATGACTTTAGATTTGTATAAGCATAAAATTTTCACTCAGTAATTCATTCCATATAAATTTCAAACTCCTTATTGTTACATGTATTTATAAATAATATATGATAGAGCTTGTATTACCAAAAAGACTCTATTACTGTTAACAGAAGCATTAATTCATATTTCAGTTATAATTACCATAAATATGTTGAAGAGAAACATAGCATCACATTTAAGAAGACTCCTTGCTCTGCAGATCATGTAAACAACAGCTAAATCTCTCTGTACTGATGGTGATTCAGTTGTGTGCAACCTAACATGGCTCTTTGATAAAGCTTCTCCAGGACACTGGCCATTACTGGGTTCTCAGAGTATAGATTAAAGGGTTCTGTGAGGGAGTTATGGCCATTTAAAATAAACCCAAAGCCTTGTTAGTAAGGAGCTTTATCAACAGATTTTGATTCCCTCCATGAAATAAACTTGGAAGTATCTTCCAAATGATGATCCCAATTTTTCAATTTTAGCTAATATATCAGCCTAATGAGGAGATATCTTATAAATATTGGGTAGGAATTGTTGGAAATAAAAAGATTTATTTCAGATGGTATCACTTTTATGTACCAATCCAAGAAATAAACAATTCATCACATTGTACAAGGATTCCTGATGAAGTATCTAAATTTATGGCTTAACTTCCTTACATATTTGTAATGGTCACTAGAAAATGCATGCTAGAAAGCATTTTTAAAGTGTAATTAAAATAACACAAATTACATAAATGCAAAGGAAAATGTGAAACTTCTGAATGATGAAAACAAACTGAGAAAAAAAATATTAATGGTTTCTACAGCCAGCAGAAAGATAGTTTTTCTGTCCCCCAAAGAAAAGATATACTCAGATCAAGACATCAGCTCTTCTCTAAACTACCTACACAGTTAGCACACCACCAGCCAAAGCTATCGTATTGTGGATATGTTGTTTGAATAAGATTATTTAATAGAATATATTTTATTACTTTTCTAAACCTCCTTCACTGGCATCTAATAATAAAGTATTAAATCAGGAAAAAGTTCAATTTACCAAATTAAATGGTCTGGAAATAGATCCATAAGAACACTAACACAAAACATAAAGGATGTGGTAGGACATCAAACTAGGAAACACTCTGAGGGCAACCAAAAGGAACAATTATTAAAATAATAAAAATTGCCCCGGTTCACAAATGTAACAAGTAGATTGAGGGTTTCTCATCACACAGATAAAAATAGTATGAGTAATAACAAAATGGAAATTAAGATAATTTACTACTATACAATTCTTACACAGTTCAGAACAACATGAGAAGACCACACATTATGAGTAACTTAATTAATCTAGAAAAAAAGTTAAAGAGAACTGTTTCTAACTAAAGTTTAATTAAATTAGAAATTTTTTATTAATCCAAATAAATGAAAGTATATAGAAAAACTGTAATAAGAAGAGATTTTATAATCCATATGAAAATATATAGAATTAGTTGAAAGGATGCCTAAAGAATTCCACTGAACCAACTATATTTTAAAAAAAAATTAGGATTCAATAATTCACATTTGTCCTAAATGGAATATCTCTATCTAATGCACCCCTTCAAGGCTTATACCTATGCAGAAGAGGAGGTGGAAAGATTGTCAAAGCCAGAGGTGGTATGTTGGAGCCCACTAGGTTTCCTAGTGGCTGTACCCAGCAAGTCTGTGTAAGAGGATGATTGGACCATGGGCCTGGGTACCAGGTATTTGTAAGGGTCTACACTTGACTGTAACTAGCAAGGGGGATTTTTTGCTCCACCCCTTGGCAATATTATAAATAGCCCTTTGGAATAAAGTTGTGGGCTGGTGGATAAGGATCCAGGCCCACCTGAAACTATGCTGTGTTTCTCTGTTTCTCTCACCTCTTTATTTCTAACTAAGACTCTTATTCCTCATTCCTCAAGAGTCTCTTGGGTGAATAAATTTGGGGGCTGTTCCCCCACAGATGGTGACAGTGAGTAGGAACAAGGACAAAGAAAAAGACAAGAAAAAATAGCCCTAGTCCTTGGAGAAAGAATTAAGGGGGCATTGTTAGTGTAGGCATGCTGATAAGAAATTAAAAAGTGGCCCAGAAATGCTAACCCAACTCTGCCCAGTTGCTGACCAGCAGGGAAAACTCCTGCAGAAAATGCTCCCCACCAAAAGCCCCCATCAGACCCTGTGACCCCAGTAACTTCCTGAGACATGAAATCACCAGCTCTCATTGGAAAAGAGTGGCTTCTTGAGACAGAATCTGCTAGCTCTCATTGGACTAAGAGAGGCTTCCTGAGACACAGAATCTGTCAGTTTTGACTGGACCAAGAGCCCTGATAAGACCAAGAGTGGCTCTCTGAGCCACAGAATCAACTAGCTTGGATTGGAACAAGAGCAGCTCCCTGAGACACAGAATCTGCCAGCTCCAATTAGACTAAGAGCTAAGATTGGACCAGAGGGGCCCCTTGAGACACAGACACCTCTTACACCTATTGGAGGAAAAGATGGGTAGATGCCAGTGTAAAAATACATACAACAACTTAAGAAGCAATATGGCATCACCAGATCCTAGCCCTTCTACAACAGCAAGACCTGAACATCACAATGTAGAAGCAGAAGAAAGAAACCTTAAAAACAACTTCAAGAAATTGCTAGAGGCCTTTAAAGAGCAAATGAAAATTTCCCTTAAAGAAATTGAGAAAAAAAAATTGGAAGAAATCAATAAATTCCTTAAAGAAAGCCAAGAAAACCATGAAAAAGCAACTAAACATGTGAGGGAAACAGTTCAAGACCTGAAAAGTGAAATAGAAACAATGAAGAAGACACAAACAGAGGGAATGCTGGAAATAGAAAATCTGAGTAAATGAACAAGAAACACAGATGCAAGCATAACCAACAGAATACAAGAGATGGAAGAGAGAGTCTCTGGTATAGATGACAAAAATAGAGGAAATAGATCCATCAGTCAAAGAAAATACCAAAAGCCAAAAATGTCATAACACAAAATGTCCAGGAAATCTGGGACACCATGAAAAGTCAAACCTAAGAATAATAGGGATAGAAGAAGGAGAAAAATACCAATTCCAAGGCACAGAAAATATATTCAACAAAGTCATAGAAGAAAACTTTCCCAACTTAAAGAAGGAAATGCCTATGAAGATACAAAAAGCTTATAGAACACTAAATAGACTTGACCCCCCCAAAAAAAATCCCCTCACCACATAATAATCAAACCACTAAACATATAGAATAAAGAAAGAATATTAAGAGCAGCAAAGGAAAAAGGCCAAGTAACATATAAAGGCAGTCCCATCAGAATAACACCTGACTTCTCAATAGAGACTTTGAAACCCAGAAAGTTCTGGATAGATGTAATGCAGACACTAAGAGACCACAGGTGCCAGCCCAGACTATTATACCCCACAAAACTTTCAATCACCATAGACGGAGTGAACAAGACATTCCAAGACAAAACCATATTTAAACAATACCTATCCACAAATCTGGCCCTACAGAAAGCACAAGAAGGAAAATTCCAACCTAAAAAAGTCAGATACATCCATGAAAACACAGGCAATAGATAATGCCACAGCAGCAAATCCCTAAGAAGGGAAATATACACACACTACCACCAAAAGATAACAGGAATTAACAACCACTGGTCATTAATATCCCTTAATATCAATGGAATTAATTCACCTATAAAAGACACAGGCTAACAGAATGGACATGAAATCAGGATCCATCTTTCTACTGCATACAAGAAGCACACCTCAACTTCAAAGACAGACACTACCTCAGAGTAAAAGACTGAGAAAAGCCTTTCCAATCAAATGGATTTAAGAAGCAAACTGGTGTAGCTATCCTAATATCCAACAAAATAGACTTCAAACTAAAATCAATCAAAAGAGATGAGAAGGACATTACATATTCATCACAGGAAAGATCCACCAAGATGAAATTTCAATTCTGAACAATTATGACTCAAATACTAGGGCATCCACATATGTAAAAGAAATATTACTAAAGCTTAAATCACACATCAAACCCCACACATTAATAGTAGGATACTTCAACACCCCACTTTCACCAATGCACAGATCTGCCAGATCAAAACTTAACAGAGAAATAAGGGACCTAACTGATGTTATGACTCAAATGGACTTACTTGATATCTATAGAACATTCCACCTCAACAAAAAAGAATATACCTTCTTCTCAGCACCCCATGGAACCTTCTCTAAAGTCGACCACATACTGGGTCACAAAGCAAATCTCAACAGATACAAAAAAATTGGAATAACCTCCTATATTTCATTGGACCACCATGCCTTAAAATTAGATTTCAAGAACAACAAAATTTACAGAAAGCCTACAATCTCATTGAAACTTAATAATGCTCAACTGAATCACCAATGGGTCAAGGAAGAAATAAAGAAATTAAAGACTTCCAAGATATCAATGAAAATGAATATACTACATACCCAAACTTATAGGACACTCTAAAAGCAGTGCTAAGAAGAAACTTCATAGCACTAAATGCTCACATAAAGAAATTGGAAAAATCTCACACTAGTGACTTAACAGCACACCTAAAAGCTCTAGAACAAGAAGAAACAAAGTCACCTAGGAGGAATAGATGTCAGGAGATAATCAAATTGAGAGCTGAAATCAATAAAACAGAAGCAAAGAGAACAATACAAAAAAAATCAATGAAACAAAGAGTTGGTTCTTTGAGAAATTCAACAAGATAGACAAGCCCTTATCCAGACTAACCAAAAGGCAGAGAGAGAGAGAGCATACAAATTAAAAAAATCAGAAATGAAAAGGGAGACATAACAACTGACAAAGAGGAAATCCAGAGAATCTTCAGATAATATTTGAAAAAAAAACTATACTCCACAAAATTGGAAAATCTAAAAGAAGTGAACAATTTTCTGGATAGGTACCACATACCAAAGTTAAATCAAGACCACATAGACAATTTAAATAGACCAATAATACCTAAGAAATAGAAAGTCATTAAAAGTCTCCCAACCAAAAAAGCTCAGGACCAGATGTTTTCAATGCAGAATTCTACCAGATCTTCAAAGAAAAGTTAATACCAATACTCTTCAAATTGTTTCACACAATAGAAACAGAAGGACCATTACTGAACTAGAAACAGAAGGACCATTACTGAACTCCTTTTATGAGGCTACAGTTACTCTGATTCCCAAGCCAAACAAAGATGCAACAAAGAAAAAGAATTACAGACCAATCTCTGTCATGAACATTGATGCAAAAATACTCAATAAAATACTGGCAAACAGACTCCAAGAACACATCAAAAAAAATTATCAACCAGGCTTCACCCCAGAGATGCAAGGATGGTTGAACATATGAAAGTCTGTCAACGTAATATACCATATAAACAAACTGAAAGAAAAAAAACCACATTATCATTTCATTAGATGCTGAAAAGTCCTATGACAAAATTCAACACCCCTTCATGATAAAAGTCTTGGAGAGATCAGGAATGCAGTGAACATACCTAAATATGATAAAGGCTTTTTGCAGCAAGGCAACAGCCAACATCAAAGTAAATGGAGAGAAACTCAAAGCGATTCCACTAAGATCAGGAACAAGACAAGGCTGTCCACTCTCCCCATAATTCATAGTACTTGAAGTTCTAGCTAGAGAAATAAGACAACAAAAGCAGATCAACAGGATACAAATTGAAAAGGAAGAAGTTAAACTTTCACTATTTGCAGATGATATGATAGTATACATAAGTGACCCCAAAGATTCGACCAGGGAACTCTTACAGCTGATAAACACCTTCAATAATGTGACAGGATACAAGATTAACTAAAAAAAATCAGTAGCCCTCCTATATACAAATGATAAATGGGCTGAGAAAGAAATCAGAGAAACATCACCCTTTACAATAGCAACAAGTAATATAAAATACCTTGGGGCAACTCTAACTTAGCAAGTGAAAGACCTGTATAACAAGAACTTTAAGTCTCTGAAGAATGAAATCAAAGAAGATATCAGAAAATGGAAAGATCTCCCATGCTCATGGATAGGTAGGATTAACATAGTAAAAATGGCAATCTTACCAAAAGTAATCTACAGATTCAATGCAATCCTCATCAAAATTCCAACACAATTCTTCACTGGCCTGGAAAGAACAATACTCAACTTCATTTGGGAAAACAGAAAACCCAGCATAGCTAAAGGAATCCTGTGCAACAAAGCCACCTCTGGAGGCATCACCAACCCTAACATCAAGCTCTACTATAGAGCTAGAGTAATAAAGAACAGCTTGGTATTAGAATAAAAACCAACATGTGACCAATGGAATCAAACTGAAGACCCTGACATTAACCCACACACCTATGAACACCTGATTTTTGACAAAGAAACCAAAACTATACAATGGAAAAAAGAAAGCGTCTTCAGCAAGTGGTGCTGGCATAACTGGACCTCAATATGTAGAAGATTGCAAATAAATTCATATTTATCACCATGCACAAAACTCAAGTCTAAGTGGATCAAAGAACTCAACCAGTTACATTGAACCTGATAGAAGAGGAAGTAGGAAGTTGTTTTTTCTTTTAAAATATAAAGAAGAGGGACCTGTTGGAGCCCACTAGGTTTTCTAGTGGCTGTACCCAGCAGGTCTGCATAAGAGGATGATTGGACCATGGGCCTAGGTACCAGGTGTTTGTGAGGGTCTACACTTGACTGTAACTAGCAAGGGGGAGGTCTTTTGCTCCACCCTTTGGCATTGTTATAAATAGCCCTTTGAAATAAAATTCTGGGTTGTTGAGTAAGAATCCAGGCCCACCCGAGACTATCCTGTATTTCTCTCCCCTCTTTATTTTTAAGTCTCTTATCCCTCATTCCTCAAGAGTCCCTGGGGTAAATAAATATGAGGGTTGATCCCCCCCACAATAGTGGATGAATTCAAGGAACAATATTTTCCAGACACTTTGCATGTATGGATTCACAAAGACTGCGACATCATGCAACACCACCTGCACAGATTCAAGCCACACAAAATCCCACTACTGAAAAGAGAAAGTGGAAATAAAGTTCCATACCAATGTTGTTGGTCGGTTTTTGTAGATGAATTTCTAAACAGTCTTATTAAATAAGAAACACAGAGCCAAATACAGAGGTGCAAGCCGTAGAGATCAGAGCAATAGCCGCCAACTAACCTTAGCTCACCACCTCTCCATAGCTTCCCAAGAGAGGCTCTTCCTGTCTAACCTGCACCTTTATTGCCTTCCTGTTCTGCCTTCTATTGGCTCAAAGCTCAGCCACATCACTTTCTCATCACTGCCTGACTATACAGACCTCCAGGTCTCTATGGTTGGTACTGGGAATAAAGGCATGTGTCGCTATGATTGGCTGTGTCCTTGAACACACAGAGACTCTCTGCCTGCCATATGATTGGATTAAGGATGTGTGCTACCACTCCCTGACTTCTGTTTATGGCTATGACCTCTGATCTCCAGGCAAACTTTATTTATTAACATACAAATAAAAGATCAAATTTCAGCACAAATAAAATATCACCACAGGTTTTGCTCTCTTGGGGAGCCAGCTACCAGGCTCCCAAATAAATCACACACAGAGGCTTTTATTCTTAATTATGAATGCCTGGCCTTAACTTTTTCCTTGCCAGTTTTTCTTAACTTTAAATTATCCCATCTACCTTTTGTCTCCAGGCTTTTTCTTTTTCTTACTTCTGTATATCTTATTTTCACTCTTATTCTGTGGCTGGCTATGTGGATGGGTGGCTGGTCCCTAGCATCCTCCTCTTGTTATTCTTGTTCTTTCTACTTTTCCTTCCAGATTTCTCCTACTATTTATTCTCTCTGCCTGCCAGCCCCGCCTTTCCTTTCTCCAGCCTCGCTTTTGGCTGTTCAACTCTTTATCAGGTCATCAGGTGTTTTAGACAGGCAAAGTAACATAGCTTCACAGAGGTAAACAAATGCAACATAAAAGAATGCAGCACATCTTTGTATCATTAAACAAATGTTCCACAACATAAACAAATGTAACACACCTTAAAATAATATTCTACAACAAACCAAGAAGCTATGTGTAATTGATACCAGCTTGGAGAGGTGAGAACAATATTTTCCAATGGGGTGTCACTGGGTATATCAACCACACTCCAGGACAGGCCTCATGCTCTAGAGTGGTCAGGCAACAGAAAATGAATGCCATGGGTTTGTTTTGGTTTAGATTCCTTTGCTTCTGGGGGTGTCATCCATTTTGTTTGGTTCGGCATGTTTTCTCTTAATGGATTTTGTTTGTTTTGATGTTTGTTTCATTTTGTTCCTCTTTTCTTTTTTTATTTAAGATTTTTTTATTCATTTTACATACCATCCACAGATCCCCCTCTCATTCTTCCTCCCACTCCATCCCCGAGCCTTCCCCCAGACCCACTCCTCATCCCCTCTTCCAAAAGGGTAGGGACTCCTATGGGGAGTCAGCAAAGCCTGAAAAGTTCAGTTGAGGTAGGAAAAGGTAGGGAGGGAAGATGAAGGTGGGTAGGAGAGGAGGAAGATCTGGGAGTAGGTATGGAAGGAGAAAAAACAATAATCAAAATATATTACATGACAAAATTTTATAGTTGAAGTTTTCTCCTGTCCTGAGCAGCCTCACAGACCCCACAACCACTTATAAAGTAATCAGAAACTTATATTAATTAAACTGCTTAGCCATTAGCTCAGGCCTACCACTGACTAGATCTTACATTTAAACTCAACCCATTTCTGTTAATGTATATGTCGCCACGTGTTCCATGGCTTTACCTGTTTTTTTTACATGCTGCTCCCTGGATGGCAGGCTGGTGTCTCCTCCTCAGCCTTCCTGTTCCCACAGTTCTTTTCTCTGCTTGTCCCGCCTATACTTCCTGCCTGGCTACTGGCCAATCAGCATTTTATTTATACAGAGTGATAACCACAGCAAAATTTTAAAGAAAACCATTTATTAAAAATTTCATAAAACTATAATACACAATTTATCAAAATATTTGTTAAAAGGTATAGCTGATAAAAGAATAATACTATGCCCAAACACACTAATTGTAAAAAAAAAAATCACAACAAAAACAATACTTTCCCATTACATTCACAATAACAGTAGTTTTACAATATCAAGTGAATATTGTGGATGTTCAAGATGGAACACATACTATTACAATTTATTCATGGTTGTTGCCTAATGCTTAGTAATATAAGCATCAAGAAGAAAGTCTTATTCTATTTGAACTTAACAGTTTTTGCAGGAGCTTTCCCATAGAACTTTTCATCTCTGAATTCCTCAAAGTATATATTAAAGGATTCAACATTGGAGTGACAATAGTATAAAATACAGTAATGGCTTTATCAACAGGCAAATTAGAAACAGGTCTAACATACATGAAAATACAGGGAACAAAAAAGAGGAAAACCACAGTGATATGGGAGCTGCAGGTAGACAGAGCTTTACGCCTCCCTTCCTGACTGTGATTCTTGAGAGATCTTAGGATGATTCCATAGGAGAGTAGGAGGAGGATGAAGATCACTATACACATGGCCCCATTATTGCCAATGACAGAGAGGCCAATGAAGTAGGTGTCAGTGCATGCAAGTAGCAATAATGGGTAGATGTCACAGGCAAAGTGGTCAATGATATTGGGACCACAGAAAGGAAGTTTATACACAGCAAGAACTTGAAACAAAGCATGTGCAAAACCTCCTGCCCAGGCCATCACTAAGAAGATGATACATACCCGTCGATTCATGATAATCAAATAATGCAGAGGCTTACATATGGCCACATAACGATCACAGGCCATTGCTGCTAGAATAGCAATCTCAGTACCACCAAATAAATGCTCTATAAAGAGCTGGCTGATGCATGCTGTGAAGGAAATAGTCTTTTTAACACGGAGCAAGTCTACAATTAACTTGGGTGAGATGGCAGTGGAATAAACAGCATCCATGAGTGACAGAGAGGCAAGGAAGAAGTACATTGGGGAGCCCAAGGAGGGGCTGACAATCACTGTCCCCACTATGAGCAGATTTCCCACCATTGTCACAATGTAGATGAGTAAAAACATAACAAATAATACTTTTTGCCCAGCAGGATCCTGAGTGAAACCCAGCAGGACAAACTCGGTGACATTGTTGTTCTGGTCCATTTATTCTTCTATCAGGCTTGTTTCAGAGAAGGAGATCAGGAGACTAGGACCTGACATGAATTGTGAACAAGACTGTGAGTCCATTCTGTCATGATGCACATACTGTCTTCTATAGTAGTTAACCCAAAGTAGCAATTTAGTAAATATCTGTTGAGCTTCCCCTTGAAACAAATTTCATTCCATTTCTGTTAATAAATCTATAATTACTATGTTTATCTCAATATCATTGAATCTCTAGACAGAAATGCAGACAGAGGTATCTGTGTCACCCACACATTTAAAACTATTTAAAATTCATTACACAGTAGCCTATATAATGGGAAAAAATCTTTGCCAACCCTACATCTGACAGAGAGCTGACATCCAAAATATATAAAGAATTCAAGAAAATAGACATCAAAAAACCAAATGATGCAATTAAAAATGGAGTATAGATGTAAACAGAGAATCCTCAACAGAAGAACCTCAAATGAATGAGAATCGCTTAAAGAAATGCTCAACATCCTTAGTCATCAGAGAAATGCAAATCAAATTTACTCTGAGATTCCATCTAAAACCTGTCAGAATGACTAAAACCAAAAACACAAGTGACAGCTCATGCTGGTGAGGATATAAAGCAAGGAGAACACCCCTTCATTGCTGGTAGGAATGCAAACTTGTATATCCACTTTGGAAATCAAAATGGCAGTTTCTTGGAAAATTTGGAATCAATCTACCTCAAGGCCCAGCTATACCACTCCTGGACACATACCCAAAGGACACTCAATCCTACAACAAGGACATTTGCACAATTATGTTCATAGCAGCTTTATTCACAATTGCAAGAACCTGGAAACAGCCTAGCTGTCCCTCAGCAAATAATGGATAAAGAAAATGTGGTCCATTTACACAATTAAGTATTACTCAGCTGTTAAAAACAATGACATAATAAATTTTTTGGCAAATGGATAGAACTGGAAAAGATCATCTTGAGTGATGTAACCCAGACTTAGAAAGACAAACATAGAATGTACTTACTCATAAGTGGATATTAGCTATTAAGTAAAGGATAACCATGCTACAATCCACAGACCCAAAGAAGCTAAATAACGAGGCATGCTGAAGGGTAGATGATGCATGGGTCTCACTGTGAAGGTGAAATAGAATAGACACTGTGTTTGGCCAGGAGTAGGGGTCTGGATGTGAGGGTAAGGATAGGAACAGGAAGGTGGGAGGTGGGAGGAGGGAGAGAGTACTAGGAAAGACAACCGGAATCTAGGTGCATCTCTGGGATGAGTTAGAAATCTAGTGCAATGGAAAGCCCCAGCAATTTATCAGGGTGACTCTAGCTAAGACTCCTAGTAATAAGGAAGATGGAGCCTGAACTAGCCATCTCCTGTTTCCAGGCAAGACTTCCAGTGGAGGGATTAGAAAACCAACCCAGCCACATAACCTTCGACCTACAATTTGACCTGCCTACAAGATGTTTTGGGGTAAAGGTGGAACAGAAATTGTGGGAGAGACCAATCAATGACTGGCCCAACTTGAGACCCATACCGTGAAAGGGAGTTTACCCCTAAGGGCCTCACCTAGGAATTCATTGTCTGGGTCTCCAAAAGCATAACACTCAAAGAAAATTATAGCCAAAATGCAAAGGTGTTAGTTGTATTCATTTTCTAAGCATAAGTACAAACATGTCTCTGTTTGCATCCTGAAAACCAAGGGGATTGGACAGTCTTTCCCAGTCCCACAGTCTCTAATGGTCTACAGCACTGTTACTTCTGACCTCTCTCCCTTCTATTCTATTGTCATTTTCCCCTTTTTCATATTTGCACAATATTTCCAAGTTTAACATGGCTTCCTAAATGATATAAATAATGTAAAGTTGAATGTAATAACTACTGTGACCAAATAATGTCTCTAATTTTTTTTGTACAAGGTGTAGCAAAAAAGAATCTGAGAAATACTCATTCAGGAAAAGAGCAGTGATGAAAGCTGTGGACCCTGCAGCCACACACCTGGCTACAGCATGAGGATTATTCCTGTTGCATCATCCTGATCTTGACCATCTTAGGAAGTCTCCCTCTGCCTCTGTTGCACCCTTTGTACCACAGGGACTTCCATAATATCCCTCTCCTAGAGTGCTCTGTTGGTGTTCTTATGAAATGTCTAACCACTGCCCACTCAGCACATCAGACATCTCAGTGGCAGCTATGATTGCTATTCTTGGATGTTTCACTGTGAGCACCCGCTGACAATAAGTCATGAGAATTTCTGTCCATTAACAGGTATATAGACATAGTCTGGGTTAGAAAAATCAGTATATGTGTTGCTCACGAACCACTTTTTGGATTTAGATTGAAATCATACATCTTAGGAATGATTTGTTTTATTATAAATACTAATTAATTTATCATATTTAAAATATTATCAATATTTACCTGTGAAAAAAGATATTTGGACTAATAGCGAGCAAAATTCCATTTGCACAGACTTGTCATCAAGAAGGCCATGTGCAGAGTCAGAGTGGTTGTAGAAGCAGTTGGGATGCATCTTACACGTCTCATTCACATATATGCTTCCATCTGAATCAGAACATCTATCATTGTCATTCTTGAAGTTCCCAACTGCCAAAGGCCACCTGTCACAGAGCGTAAGAATATTGTATCACTTAAGCAAAGTCTGTCTTCTATATTTTATTTCTACACAGTTCAGTTGCATTCAGTATTGATCAGCATTGGTTTTCACCAGGCTAAACCTTTTAGAGCCTAATGTGATTATTAATGTAATAGAGAAAAAACAGAGTACATAAGCTATACACTACTAGACTTATATATAATGTACAGTATCAAAGGGTTGATTCTATAAACACTGGAAAATAGTATGACTACTTTTAATTTGCACGACTATTAACAGTTATAGAAAAATAATAGTTTAATCCAGTTTTTAAGAACAAATCATTTTTTGAAAAATGGTCTTCTATTTAATAACTTGCATAGCACTGAACTTTTATTAACCCTAAAGAGGAGTAAAGTAATATCACTTGCCAAAACAAAGATGCAATTGAAAATAAACACATTAGTCAACTTATCAGTATCAGAAGGAATAGTATTATATTTTCTCTTGCTTCTGAGTCTTAGACTTTCAGTAGAAACATAAAATCATATACTCACAGAAGACATGAGAGTGGAAGGGAAAATATCCAGGAAAATAAGAGGGACTTGAGGGGGAAAAAGGGGCAAAGAAGAGGAGAGCAGGAACGTGCAGGACAGTGTTTGTTCCAATCACACCAAATAATTTCATGAAAATGTCTTTGCATAATCCAATGAAATGTTTTAAATACCCTGTGCAGTATTGTTCAATAACAGTCTAAAAAGCCTCTGTGGTAGAAGTTGATGTATTCTTATATTATTTTCTCTATTTACATATAATAACATATACATTGGGCAATTTCAAAAGATACAAACATAAAATACAACATCAAGCAACTAAAGTATAATACATATTTGGTCTTGTACACCTTAAGCACTTGAGAGGACACGCAATTTTTAACTTTCCTGTTTAAATATATTCTAAAGTGATTAGCCATCCTTTTTAATAAAATGCAATGCCCCAAAAACAAAAATAATAAATCACTGTCCTTTATCCTATATATAATATTAATAATACAATAGTAATATAATGTTTCACTTGCCTTTTTGTTAAAATGTTACATAACCCCCCAAAAAGCAATCTTTGACACTAATAGCAAATGTACTTATATTTTATGATAAATTTCTTTGTGTAGCATCTGAATTTTCCCAAGTTAGATACTTGCTGTGAGAACATATGACTTAAATCAGCTGTATTTCCTGTATATAGAAGACCCCAGGAAATTGATACTATACACAAACTGCCATAACAATGAATACAGCATAAGGATGGGATACATTAAGGGTTAAATACCAGAGGTTTCCTGGGTCATTTGATCAGGAAAACTTTTCTTCCATTTATATTCACAATACTGTCTATGACTTTCACACCATCACTACTTAAATAGATAAGCTTGTTAAAATATTTGGAACAAGTTCAAACGAGCTCATCTCTTTTGAACAGACTTCTTCTTTTCAATAATCCCTAGAGGTAAAAGCCTTGCATCTTGCCAAGAATGAGTAGCTAACAGCCAAGCTGATTTTAAAAAATCTATAATAAGAAAACAAATTTCCTGGTATAATGATCAAGAAACTACAAGCTAATGTTGAAGTATGAAATATTTAAATAACGTGGGTAACATTTAAAATATCTTTGAGGAGGAAGCAACCTCAGTCCCCATTCCCAATATCACCTAGCAAACCATAGTCCTTCACTGATGATCAGAGAGAATCTGCACAGCTGCTTCGAGCTGCAGAGTTTGAAGTGCAGTCTGTAAAGCTTGTACTTATTATCTAATTTTGGGACAATGTTTCTGCTATTTGGTAGCATGGAAGCTTTTGATGGAGGCCTTAATTTATGTGAACTAGGACTATAATAACTTTCATTGTGTTCATTTAATTCTGTAATTACTGTATGATATTAATTGAGTAACTCCACTAGTAAAAGTTATTTTTTAAAAAAATAACAATGATTAAGAACTTCCTGTTACTGAGCTTTTTATTTGGTCATTGGCTCCAGTGAGTAGATGCTCCCATGTGCCTACTTCCAGGTTGGATCTTCTGTGTCACAAAGACCTAGATACAAAGTCACAACACTGGCAGCTGATAGGTTCCACTAAAATATGCAATTAAAATTTGTGTGACAAATTATTTAATGCAGCAACCTCAAATGTGTTATTTGTAAAATAAAGAACATGTCTGATAAATATGTTTTTCCTGTTAGGAAATGGAAGGAACAGATATGGGTACAAATTTTTTAGGTTAGAATAAGCAAGACAGTTGTGTAGCTTGATCTGCTTAAGGGGCTCCCTGGCAGTAGGATCAGGATCCATCCCTGGTGCATGTGCTGGCTTTTTGGGGCCCACTACCTATGGTGGGACACCTTGCACAGCCTTGAGGCAGGGAGAGGGGCTTGGACCTGCCTCTACTGAATGTACCAGGCTCTGCTGACTCCCCATGGGAGGCCTTACCTTCTTGAAGGAGGGAATAGTGGGTGGGTTGGGGAGGAAGGCTGGAGGAGCAGGAGGAGAGAAGAGGGGGATCTGTGATTGATATGTAAAATGAATAAAAAAATTCTCAATAATAAAAAATTATCACTCAAAGATGGAGAATTGAAATATAGGAAGACATTGTATTCTTTGTCCTTTCCATCTGAATTCAAACACCTACTAAAGCTTTCCACTTACTGTTTTCCACATCACATGATGATTCCAACAAATCAAAATCCAAAACTGCATATAAAAAAAATAAGCTTAATAACTAAAAGTGTTGACACATCAGCCAGAACATGACTTCCAGCTGAACCATGCCCGTATCTATGTTCTGTTCCCAGGGTCTCTTTACCAGGCCCAAATAGCTTTTCCCTGGCCCCCCTACTGGGCCCTGCCCCCAACCGCAAAAAACTTCCACCACTCAGGAGCAGGCCACACTATCCAGAACCAGCACAATCCAGCTTAAACAGACTTCAGCTACTCAGGTGCAAACCACACCACTCAGAAAAGCAGAGACCCCCCTGCTGCACCAAAGGCCAAGCTAACCACCAGAAAGCCAGGTTCCCACTTGGACAAGACTCTAAACTAGACCAGAGGTCACACCAGCTGCCAGAAATCCAGGCCACAAAGACTAAAAAATCAAAGAGAATACAGAAACAAAAAACCAAAACACCCATCCAACAAATACAAACTCAGAAATCAGGGTTAGAACTAATTATCCCAACCCCAGATGCCTAAACACCAGTGTCAAAACACAAACAACAGCATCCAGGACAGTATGTCACCACCATCCCAGCCATCCCACTACATCAAGACCTGAACATTTCAATGCAGCCAAAGCACGTGAAAACGACCTTAAGAACAACAATATGAAGATGGTAGAGGCCCTTTAAAAGGAAATGAAAAAATTCCTTAAAGAAATCAAGGAAAAAACCAAACAGTTACAGGAAATTAACAAATCAGTTAAAGAATGTGAAGAAATCCAAAACAGGTGAAGAAAACGATTCATGACATGAAAATCAAAATAGAAGCAATAGGGAAAACACAAACTGAAGGAATTCAGAAAATGGAAAATCTGGTTAAGCAGACAGGAACTCCAACAGACTAGAAAGAGAGAGTCTTAGGCATTGAAGACACAACGGAAGAAATAAATGTAGTGGTTAAAGAATATGTTAGATCTAAAAACTCCTAACACGAAACATCTAGGCGATCTGGAACACCATGAAAAGACAAACCTAAGAATAATAGGAGTAGAAGGAGAAGAATCTCAGCACAAAATCCCATAAAATACATTTAACAAAATTTCCCTAACTTAAAGAAGGACATGCCTATAAAAGTACAAGAAGCTTACAGAACACCAAACAGATTGGATCAGAAAAGAAACTCTTTGCATCACATAATAATCAAAATATGAAACATACAAAACAAAACAGAATATTAAAAGCTGAATGGGGAATGGGGCAAGTAACATATAAAGGCAGAACTGAAAGAATTACACCTGATTTCTCAACAGAGACTCTAAAAGCCACAAGGGCCTGGACAGATGTCTAGCAGACTCTAAGAGACCATGGAGAACAGCCCAAACTAACATACCCAGCAAAACTTTCAATCACCATATATGAAGAAAACAAGATATTCCAGGACAAAGTCAAATTTAAACTTATCTATCCACAAATCAAGCCCTACAGAAGGTCTTAGAAGGAAAATTCCAATGCAAAGAAGTTAACTACATCCACAAAAACCCAGGCAATAGATAATTCCATACCAGCAAAACCCAAAAAAGGGAAACACACACACAACAACAACAACAACATAATAATAACAGAAACAATCACTGGTCATTAATATATCTCAATATCAATGAACTCAATAACCAATAAAAAGATAGTCTAACAGAATGGATCAAGGAAGAAATAAAGAAATTAAAACTTCCTATAACTCAATAAAAATGAATGCACAACATACCCAAACTTATTGGACACAATGAAAGCAGTGCTAAGAGGAAAGTTATTAACACTAAGTGTCTGCATGAAGAAATTAGAAAATTCCTTACCAGTGACTTAACAGCACTCCTGAAAACTCTAGATCAAAATGAAGCAGACACACACAAGAAGAGTATAAAGGCAGGAAATAATCAAATTGAGGGCTGAAATCAATAAAATAGAACCAAAGAGAACAATACAAAGAATCAATGAAACAAAGAGTTGGTTCTTCGAGAAAATAAACAAGATAGGAAAATCCTTATCCAAACTAATCAAAAGGCAGAGAAAGGATATCCAAATTAACAAAAATCAGAAATTAAAAGGGGATATAACAACAGACACAGGAAATCCAGAGAATCATTGGGTCATATTTCAAAAACCTGTACTCCACAAAATTGGAAAATGTAAAAGAAATGGACAATTTTCTTAATAGATACTACTTACCAAAGTTAAATCAAGCAGACAATTTAATTAGACCCATAACCCTCAAGGAAATAGAAGCAGTCATTAAGTCTCCCAACCAAGAAGAAAAAAGCTTAGGGCCAGATGGTTTCAGTACATACTTATGCCAGACCTTCAAGGAAGAGCTAATACCAATACTCCTCAAATTATTCCACATAATAGAAGCAGAAGGAACATTGCCAAATTCATTTTATGAGGCCACAGTAACTCTGATACACAAACCACACAAAGACCCAACAATGAAAAAGAATTACAGACCAATTACCCTCATGAACATTGATGCAGAAATACTCAGTAAAGTATTGGCAAACTGAATCCAAAAATACATCTGAAAGATCATCCACCATGATCAAGTGGTCTTCATTCCATAATAAAGGCAATATATAGCAAGACCATAGCCAACATCAAATTAAATGAAGAGAAACTTAAAGCAATTTCACTAAAATTAAGGACAACATTGTTCACTCTCCATATCTATTCAATATAGTATCTGAAGTTTTAGCTAGATAATAAGACAATATAAGGAAATCAATGGGGATACAAATTGCAACAGAAGAAGACAATGTATCACTATTTGAAAACCCCCAAAATTCAACCAGGAAACTCTTACAGATGATAAATACATCCAGTGAAGTGGCTTGATAAAAATTAACTCAAAATATCAATAGCCTTCCTATATACAAATGTTAAATGAGGTGAGAAAGAAATCAGGGAAATAAAACCCTTCACAATAGCTACAAATGATATAAAATAACTTGCTTTAACTCTAACTAGGCAAGTGAAAGGCCTGTATGACAAGAGCTTCAAGTCTTTGAAGAAGGAAATTGAAGAAGATATCAGAATATGGAAAGATCTCCCATGTTCATTGACTGGTAGGATTAACAGTAAAAATGGCCATCTTTCCAAAATAAGTCTACAGATTAATGAAATCCCTCACTAAAATATAAACACAATTCTTTACAGACTTGAAAGAACAGTACTCTACTTCATATGGAAAAACAAGAAATCCAGCATAGCTAAAACAATCCTGTGCAATAAAAGAATTTCTGGAGGAATCACCATCCCTGATTTCAAACTGTACTACAGAACAATAGTAATAAAAACCACATGGTACTGGCCTAAAAACAGACAGATTGATCAATGGAATTGAATTGAAGACCCAGTAGTAAATCCACACACCAATGGACACTTGATTTTTGACAAAGAAGCCAAAATTATACAATTGAAGAAAGAAAGCATCTTCAACAAATGGTGATGGTTTAACTGGATGTCTACACATAGAAGAATGCAAATAGATCCATATCTATCACCCTGCACAAAGCTCAAGTCCAAGTGGATCAATGACCTCAACATAAAACAAGATAAACTGAACCTGCTAAAAGAAGAAATGGGGAATATCCTCAAACTCATTAGAACAGAAGACAACTACCTAAACAGAACACCAATTACACAGGCACTAAGATCACAGTGAACCAATGGAACCTCATGAAACTGAAAAGCTTCTAGAAGTCAAGCAACACTGTTACTAGGACAACAACACAGCCCACAGAATTGGAAAAGATTTTCACCAACTCCACGTCTGACAGAGGACTAATATCCAAAATGTATAAAGAACTCAAGCAACTAGACATAATCCAATAAAAATAATCCAATTTAAAATGGGGTACAAATATGCACAGAAAATTCTCAACAGAAGAATCTCAAATGGCTAAGGAAAACTTAAAGAAATGTTCAACATTCTTAGCTATCTGGGAAATGCATATCAAAAGGACACTGAGATACCTGTCAGAAGATCGATAAGATCTACCTCAAGATCCAGCTATACCACTCTTGGGCATATACCCAAAGAGTACTCCATCCTACCACAAGGAAACTTGCTCAAATACGTTCATTGAAGCTTTATCCATAATAACCAGAAAATGGAAACAACCTAGATGTCTATCAATCAAAGAATGGATAAAGAAAATATGGTACATTTATACAATGAAGTGCTACTCAGCTGTTAAAAACAATGACATTGTGAAATTTGTAGGCAAATGGATAGAACTAGAAAAAAACATTCTGGGTGAGGTAATGTAGTTGCAGAAAGACAAATATGGTATGTATTCAGTTATAAATGGATATTAGCCATTAAGTAATGATAACCAAGCTACGATCAGTAAGAGTTTAGGTAAAGAGGAGTGCTCTAGTGGGGATGCATGGATCTCCTGGGAAAGAGTCAATAGAGTAGATTTTGCTGGTGGACTATGGGTGGGTGAGGACAGAAGCAGGAGGAATAAGGTACAGGGGGAGATGGGATTGAGGGAGCGAGTTCAGGAAGGGAAAGCTGGAACTGGGGGACACTTAGGGGACAGTATGGAAACCTAGCCTGGAATCTATAAGGGTGATCCTAGTGAGGACACTAATAATGGAGGATATGGAGTTTCAACTGGCCTTTTTTGTAACCAGACAAGGCTTCCAGTGGTGAGATTGGATTGCATTCAGTTGAGTTGTTAGCTGAAGGGGTTCTGTGGAGATCCCCCAAACAATCAAGGCCAGAGTTAGAACAGAGGTCTGCTTTCTGCAAACTGATATTGGGGTCCTATTGTCAAGGACAGCATCCACACAGCTCATTGAACGTGGATAGATCAAGCTGGTGACTGCATGGAGCACTCACCCCTATGTTCTAGTCTCTTTGGTATGGGAAGGTACTCTGCAGGATACTGAGCAAGAAATTTGGACATCAACCTAACTACAAAACCATTGATCTACAGTCTGCCCTGCCTGCAAGATATGCTGGGACATTGGTGGATCAGAACTTATGGGAGTGACCAAGCAATGTCTGATTTAACTTGAGGCCCACTCCATGATAGGGATTCCATGCCATACACTGCTTGCATGGTCAAGAACCAGAGACTGGATAGACCAGAGACCTAGGACAATCCTGGGTTCTATAAGACAGCAGGCTGAGCAAGCCATGTGAAGCAAGCCAGTAGGCAGCACACTTCCGCTGCCTCTGCATCAGTTCCTGCCTCCAGGTTCCTGTCCTATTTGAGTTCCCATCCTGACTTCCTTCAGTACTGAACAGCAATGGGGAAGTGTAAGTTGAATAAATATTCCCACACACACACCCACACACACACACAACTTGCTTTTTGGTCATGATGTTTCATTTCATCAACAGAACCCCTAACTAAGACACCCTCTCTCAATCTATTGATTGCCCTCTTATAATCTATTCCCACCACTCCCTCCCTCAACTACTAACTTACAAAGGACTCCACTACCACAGATTTTCTCTCTCCAAACTCCTCCTATCAAAAACTCATCACTCACATTCCTTACTTGTCTTCTATTCCACACTTATCCCTTTACCACAGCATTCCTAAGACCCCCTTCACTTCTGCCCAAAGAGCTCTCAAAGGCCTTTTACCCCATATCTCTCATACATATGAGGGTCCTTTAGCTACTTCTGCCTATACTTTTTTTTCTTTTTATAATTAACTTAATTTCATGTATCAGCCACAGATTCCCCTGTCCTCCCTCCTCCCATCCCCCAGCCCTCCCCAACCCCCCAATCTACCCCCCATTCCCACTAGATGAATGAGACAGTTGATTAGTTTGAACTGTTTGGGAGGCCTCCAGGCAGTGGAGCCAGGACCTGTCCTTGGTTATGGGCTGACTTTTTGGAGCCTGGGGCCTATGCTGGGACACTTTGCTCAGCCTTGGTGTAGGGAGAAGGGGACTGGACCTGCCTCTACTTATACTTTTTATATGGATGGCAGCTTCTTCCTGTCAGATGGCCACATCAGACTGACCCCCTCTAATATCAATATTGATCTTCACCATCTGGTTCCTGTTCCTTCAGGATCACCTGTTTACCACAAATCTCATCTCTCTTCTATCACTCCTACTTTTCCTCTGCCTGAATGATTGCCAAACATCCACTGCCAATTGACTCTCTTAAATTCATCAACTGTCCAGATGTCCTTGGACATCAAACATTCTCAACAAATCCTACACTCTCAAATACAATACATAACTAGACACCAGCCATCTCCTTTCTGACACACACATACTCTCATGGCCAAACCCTCACTTGGGTCAAGATCATCCAACAAACTCTTTCCTCAACTTCACAGTACCTTCTTCAATGCTTCCCACTACTTTCTTGGCATCTCTCTTCAATGCTTTCTGTTAGTAGAACTCCCTCTCTGTGCCCCTCCTTACCAGTGCCTCACCCACACTACTGACCCTTGAACCACCCCAAGTCTCCCTTTGGGAGTCAAAGCCAAGTTCTCTCAACCTTTCCATACCAACCTTAAAAACCTGTTACAGACCAGATGTAACATTTATCAAGACTCTCCCCAAACATCCATATTCCTACAGTGTTTCAATTTCAAAACCCACCTGAACACCCAAGGAAAAACTATTCTGTTGTAACAAGAGCCTTTCCAATTATGTTCTCCCCCAACACAACCAGATCCTGCATTCAGATAACAGTCATTCCCCAATTAACTGTATATAACCAATCTAAATTTTTCTGGCTCCTCTCAAGAACTCTCAAATAACCTCCAGATAAGTATGCCTGCCAACCAACAGCCTAAGTTTTCCTGCCTTTTGCCTGTTCCTAAGACTGGGATCATTGATCACTGCCTCCTCCCTTTCCCTGGTATTGGGACTATTCTTCCCAACTACCAGGACCATGAACCTAAAATTTTCTTTTTTTAATTTAAATTTTTTTATTCATTTTACATACCAACCACATATTACCCTCTCATCCCTACTACCACTCCCTCCAGCATCTCCCCCCACCAAGTCCTGCCCCTCTATTCCCTCCTCCAAAAGGGTAAGACTTCCCATGGGGAATCAGCAAAGCCTAGTACATTCAGTTGAGGCAAGACCAAGCACCTCCCTCCTTCATCAAAAGTGAGCAAGGCCTCCCACAATAGGGAATGAACCCCAGAAAGCCAGCTCATGCAGCAGGGATAGATTCTGATCCCACTGCCAGAGGCCCCGAGTAAACAGAATAAGCTACATAACTGTCTCCCTTATCCAGAGGGCCTAGTCCAGTCCCATGCAGATTCCATAGCTGTTGGTCTAAAGTTCATGAGTTCCTAGAGCTTGATTCAGTTGTCTCTGTAGATTTCCCCATCATGATGTTGACCGCCCCCCCTTGCTCATATAATTCCTCTTCACTCTCTTCAACTGGACTCCTGGAGCTCAGCCTGGTGCTTGGCTAAGAATCTCTGCATCTGCTTCCATCAATTACTGGATGAAGACTCTGTGATGACAGGGTATTCACCAATCAGATTACCAAGATAGAGTAGTTCAGGCACCCTCTCCACTAAAGCTAGTAATCTAATCTTGGGTCATCCTTGTGGATTCCTGGGAACTTTCCTAGCACCAAGTTTCTCATTATTCCCATAATGTCTCTCTCTATCAAGATATCTCTTTCATTGTTTTCCCACTCCATCCCTGTTCCACCTTGATCATCCCATTGCCGTATGTTCTCATTCTCTATCCCCTCCTTTCTATTGTCCCTCAGACCTCATTTACTCATGGAGGTCTCATCTGTTTCCCATCCCAAGGTGATCTATGTGTCCCTCTTAGGGTCATCCTTGTTTCCTAGCTTCTCTGGAACTGGAGGTTGTAGTCTGGTTATCCTTTGCTTTACATCTAGTATCCACTTATGAGTGAGCACACACCATGTTTGTCTTTCTGAGTCTGGGTTACCTCAATCAGGGTGATATTTTCTAGTTCTATCCATTTGCCTGCAAATTTTGTGATGTCATTGTTTTTTACAGCTGAGTAATATATCATTGTGTGTACGTACCACATTTTCTTTATCCATTCTTCAGTTGAGAGGAAGCTAGGTTGTTTTCAGGTTCTGGATATTATAAATAATGCTGCTATGAACATAGTTGAGCAAGTATCCTTGTGGTATGATTGAGCATGCCTTGGGTATATGCCAAAGAGTGGCATCATTGGGTCTTGAGGTAGATTGATTCCCAATTACCTGAAAAGTCAACATTCTGATTTCCAAAGTGGTTGTACAAGTTTGCACTCCCACCAACAGTGGAGGAGTGTTCCCCTTGCTCCACATCCTCTCCTGCATAAGCTGTCCTCAGTGTTTTTGATCTTAGCCATTCAGACAGGTTTAAGATGGTATCTCAAAGTCGTTTTGATTTGCATTTCCCTGATGATTCAGGATGTTAACCAATTTCTTAAATGACTTTTGGCCATTTGAGATTCTTCTGTTGAGAATTTTCTGTTTAGCTCTGGAGCCCATTTCTTAATTGGATTGCTTGGTATTTTGAAGTCAAGTTTCTTGAGTTCTTTATTTATTTTGGAGATCAGCCCTTCTGTCAGATGTGGGACTAGTGAAGACCTTTTCCCATTCTGTAGGCTGCCATTTTATCTTATTTACCATGTCCTTTGCCTTACAGAAGCTTCTCAGTTTCAGGAGGTCCCATTTATTAATTCTTACTTTCAGTGTCTGTGCTACTGGTGTTATATTTCTTTCCTAACAGGTTCAGTGTAACTTGTTTTATATTGAGGTCTTTGATGCACTTGGAATTAAGTTTTGTGAATGGCGATAGATATGGATCTGTTTGCAATCTTCTACATGTTGAGGTCCAGTTAGTTATGCCAGCACCATTTGTTGAAGATGCTTTCTTTTTTCCATTGTACACATTTGGTTTCTTTATCAAAAATCAGGTGTTCATAGGTGTGTGGGTTAATGTCAGGGTCTTCAAATCAATTCCATTGGTCCACATGTTGGTTTTTATGCCAATACCAAGCTGTTCTTTATTACTATAGCTCTATAGTAGAGCTTGAGATCAGGGATGGTGATGCCTCCAGAGGTGGCTTTATTGTACAGGATTGTTCAGCTATCCTGGGTTTTTGTTTTTCCATATGAAGTTGAATATTGTTCTTTCCAGGTCTGTGAAGAATTGGGTTGGAATTTTGATGGGGATTGCATTTGATGGGGATTTTAGTAAGATTGCCATTTTTACTATGTTAATCCTATCTATCCACAAGAATGGAAGTTCTTTCCATTTTCTGACATGTTCAATTTCTTTCTTCAGAGACAAAGTTCTTGTCATATAGGTCTTTCACTTGCTAAGTTAGAATTACCCCAAGGTATTTAATATTATTTGTGGCTATTGTAAAGGGTGATGTTTCTCTGATTTCTTTCTCAGCCCATTTATCATTTGTATATAGGAGAGTTACTGTTTTTTTTTAGTTAATCTTGTATCCTGCCACATTACTACAATTGTTTATCAGCTGTATGAGTTCCCTGGTAGAATTTTTGGGGTCACTTATGTATACTCTTTCTGCCTGTAATTTGGATAAGGGTTTGTCTGTCTTGTTAATTTTCTTGAAAGAACCAACTCTTTGTTTCATTGATTCTTTGTACTATTCTCTTTGTTTCTATTTTACTGATTTCAGCCCTCAATTTGATTATTTCCTGGCATCTACTCCCCCTGGATGAGTTTCCTTCTTTTTGTTCTATAGCTTTAGGATATGCTGTTAAGTCGCTAGTGTGAGATTTAGAGCTATGAATTTTCCTCTTTGTAGGACGAATCTTAAAAGGTCTTATTAATAAAAACAAACCTGAAGCCAGGTTTTGGTGTGAATGCTGGAAGATCAGAGAAGCAGAACAAGCCACAGCCACCTCACCTTGCCAATTCCTCAGCTTATCCTGTTTCCTCAGACTGGAAGCCTCTGTATCCTCATCCAAATGGCTCTCAGCTGAACTGCTGCTCAAAAGCCTAAAAGCTTAACCAGCCTAGTTCCTAGTCCTCACACCTTATATAGCTTTTTGCTCCCTGCTATCATTTCCTGGGCTTAAAGCCATGAGTCACCATGCCTGGCTGTTTCTAGTGTGGCTTTGAACTCACAGAGATCTTGATGGATCTCTGCCTCCCAAGTGATAGGATTAAAGGCATGTGTGCCATCATTTTCTGGCCTCTATGTCTATCTAGTGGCTGTTCTGTCCTATGACCCCAGATAAGTTTATTAGGATGCACAATATATTGGGGGACACAGTATATCACCACACCTTTTAGTACTGTTTTCATAGAGTCCCATAACTTTGGGTATGTTATACATTCAATTTCATTGAATTCTAGGAAGTCTTTAATTTCTTTCTTTATTTCTTCCTTGACCCAGTAGTGATTCAGTTGAGCATTATTCAGTTTCCCTGCATTCTGTAATTTGTGTTGTTGCTGAATTGTAACTTTAAGCCATGGTGGTCTGATAAAATACAAGTGGCTATTCCAGTTTTTTTTGTTGTTGTTGTTTGTTTTTTGTTTTTTGTATCTGTTGAGATTTGCTTTGTGACTGAGTATGTGGTCAATTTTAGAGAAGGTTCCATGGGGTGCTGACAAGAAGGTACATCCTTTTGTGTTTTGGTGGAATATTCTGTAGATGTCTATTAAGTCCATTTGTGTCATAACATCTGTTAGTTTCCTTATTTCTCTGTTACATTTCCGTCTCGAAGACCATTGGTGAAAGTGGGGTGTTGAAGTCTCCCACTATTTGTGTGTGGGGGCTTGATGTGTGATTTAAATTTTAGTAATGTTTCTTTTACACATGTGGGTGCCCTTGTATTTTGGGCATAAATGTTCAGAATTGAGACTTCATCTTGATGGACTTTTCCTGTAATGAATATGTAATATTGTAGTTGGAAGTTTTTCTGTGTCCCACCCAGTCCACAGCCACTCAGAACCAAGTAAACACACAAAGGCTTAATATTATTTATAACTGCTTGGCCATTGGCTCAGGCTAACTATTGACTAGCTCTTACACTTAAATTCAGCCCATTTCTGTTAATCTATATGTTGCCACATGTTCTGTGGCTTTACCTGTGTGTCATTACATGCTGCTCCCTGGATGTGAGATGGAGTCTCCTGACTCAGCCTTCCTCTTCCCAGCATTCTCCTTGTCTGCTTATCCCACCTATACAGCCTGCCTGGCTACTGACCAATCAGCCTTTTATTTATCCACCAATCAGAGCAACACATTTACAGCACACAGAATATCCCACAGCACCTCCCCTTTTCTGTCTAATCAAAAAGCAAGGTCTTAATTTTAACATAGTAAAATTACATATAACAAACAGTTATCAAACAAGAATTACAGTTACAATATCTAGTCTATTTGTATTTGGCAAAATTAAAGAAAATATTCTATCTATCCTGTATTTGTAAGTCTAAAGTTTCATATCTAATTTATCTTTTATCATAACCAAGGAAAATTATAATTATAACTATCTAGTCTTTAACTACACCAAAGACCTCAGAAGGATAATATTACCTAAGTAAACAGGAAAAGTATTGTAAGCATTTTCTAAAAATCTAGAATGACAGAGACATCTGACTACCTGGACAGTCATCCAAAGTTCCTCTGTAGCATTGGGGCATCCATCTTCAGCCCATAGGCCTAGAGTCTCTCGGTCACTTTTCTCTGTGTCCTGTAGAATATCTGGCAGTTTCTTTTGTGAAGCAGGAACTTGAAGGACCATCTCGTCTTGCAAAGTTCAGTGGTCACCTTCTTATGGGTCCTGCATGTCCAGTCGATACAGCATTTTGTCAAGCAGTCCAAGCAAGAACAGTTTCTTGCCCAAATGGCTATTTTTGCCAAGAAGAAGATAAACTCCATATGGAGTGTCTTTGATGCCCATCCTCCTCTCTAAAGTAAATCAGTGCTGCCAGCAGTAAATGTGTCTCATTGTCCAGGAAAGTCTAAATTTTTAAAACATTTTAAATGTCATATTCTGTAGGTCTTTTAAGTGTTTGAAGATTATCTACCTAATTGAAATATATCTATGTATACCCAGAAAACTTAACATGACTATAAGTTTGACTATCATAGAAGACTAATTATTAATATGTTTCTTACTTATCCATTACAATTTAAATGAGCTACACAAACATAATACCTTAAACAAGAGCAGAAATATACATACAGTAAAACAAAATTAACTTTAAATTTGTATCAATAAATTAAAATCTATACCAATGTAAAACATTTTAAACAAGTTGCTCTTTAAAAGTAGGCTCAATGATCTACCCTTTCATCCTATCATATCTATATCATATCCACCCCCTTTCTTTAGAAAGAGATTGACTATGACAAGTAACAATTTGCAAAAGACAAACAAAGACAAACATCCATAATCTAGTTTTGGGGAATGTGGGCATAGTTTTCTAGGCTACTTCCTGCTGATAAAGGGTGATGTATTCTTATGGGAACACAAAAAAATTTTTAGGATTGCGATCAAGTCCTGACTGGAATAGTCTGTGATACTGTACTCTCTGAGCCATTTGCCTTGAAGTTGATTTTGGATGTTGGATGATCTGGGCCATGGTGTCATTGAAGACCTTTCAGGGGGTCTTGGCTGGGCAAACCTGATGTATCTTAATCTGGAACAAATTCATAGCCTCTTGCTTCCTGTTGAAACAAAAGCAGAGCTTTCTTTCCAAAGCAACATATACTTAGATCCCAATTTTGAAGTCAAGATACTTTTAAAAAAATTATATATATGCTTAATTTAGCAGCCTTTTCAGACAAATATCTTTCTGCAGTTAAAAGTATCAAAGACAACACAATCCAGATTATCTGTGTAATATCCATCTTCATGTGGCTTATTTTTTATATTACCTTTACTGTCTCTTTAAAGACTTTGTTTTTTTAAAACTATTTCTTTATATAACTGTCTATATAATATCCTTCTCAATCTCTTTTGATTAATTTTAGTTTGAAGTCTATTTTGTTAGATATTAGGATAGCTACATCAGCTTGCTTCTTAAGTTCATTTGATTGGAAAATCTCTTCCCAACCCTTTACTCTGAGGTAGTGTCTGTCTTTGAAGTTGAGGTATGTTTCTTGTATGCAGGATGGATCCTGTTTTCATATCCATTCTGTTAACATGTGTCGTTTTATAGGTAAATTGAGTCCATTGATATTAAGGGATATTAACGACCAGTGACTGCTAATTCCTGTTATTTTTTGGTTGTAGTGTGTGTGTGTTTCCCTTCTTTGGGATTTGTTGGTGTGGAATTATCTATTGCCTGTGTGTTTGTGGGTGCATCTAACTTCCTTAGGTTGTAGTTTTCCTTCTTGTGCTTTCTGTGGGGCTGAAATTTTGGATAGGTGTTGTTTAAATCTGGTTTTTCATGGAATATCTTATTTACTCTGTCTATGGTGATTGAAAGTTTTTCTGGGTTTAATAGTCTGGGCTGGCATCTGTGGTCTGTTAGTGTCTGCATAATGCCTGTCTAGGAACTTCTGGATTTCCAAGTCTCTATTGAGAAGTCAGATGTTATTCTGATGGGTCAGCCTTTTTATGTTACTTGGCCTTTTTCCTTTGCTGCTCTTAATATTCTTTCCTTATTCTGTATGTTTAGTGGTTTGATTATTATGTGGTGATGGGACTTTTTTCTTCTTATATCTTCATAGGCATTTCCTTCTTTTGATAGGGAAAGTTTTCTTCTATGATTTTGTTAAATATATTTTCTGTGCCTTTGACCTGGTATTCTTCTCCTTCTTCTATCCCTATTATTCTTAGGTTTGGTCTTTTCATAATGTCCCAGATTTTCTGGACGTTTTGTATTCTGACTTTGTTGGCTTTAGTGTTTTCTTTGACCAACAAATCTATTTCCTCTATTTGTATCTTCAATGTCAGAGATTCTCTCTTCCATCTCTTGCATTCTATTGGTTATGCTTGCATCTGTAGTTCCTGTTCATTTACTTAGATTTTCCATTTCCATCATTTCCCTTGGTTTGTGTCTTCTTTATTACCTCTATTTAAATTTGCAAGTCTTGAACTGTTTCCTTCGCCTGTTTGAGTGCTTTTCCTTGACTTTATTTAAGGGATTTATTGATTTATTCGATTTTTTTGTCTTTTCCTTGATTTCTTTAAGGGAATTTTTTAGTTCTTCTTTAAAGGCCTCTATTATCTTCATAAAGTCATTTTTAAGCTCATTTTCTTCTACTTCTTCTATGTTAGGATATTCAAGTCTTGCTGTTGTAGAACCACTAGGTTCTGGTGCTGCTATATTGCTCTTTATGTTGTTGAATGTATTCTTGCAGTAGCATCTACTCATCTCTTCTTCCAGTTGGTGCAAGTGGTGTCTGTTTCTCAGAGAGCCACTCTTGGTCCAATTGGCTGTATCTCAGGAACCCACTGAGGTCTTGGAGGATGGGTAGGTTTGGAGGATGGAGTGGGACTTGCAGATTATAGGGTCTGGTGTGTGCAGGCATGCCTGCAGGAGTCTTGCCTGCTGGCCTGCAACTAAGGCTGCAATGGGTAGGGGTTGAACCTAAAATTTTCAAATGTATGTCCAAGAGAAAAATTTTTCTAAACTCCATAACTTCATCTATACCCCTAGTCTATCTGTCCTAACAGATTTGAAAGCAACTATAGAGTGCTCTAGCAACTTCAGAGCCAGCCCTAGCTGTTTACCCAGAGTCTCCATCCTGGTCCAGCCTTACAGATTACATTTTCCTATGGTACAACAGGTGAAATAGCCTGCTCTTCCAAACCTTGAACAGTAACCCAGCTTGCTTGGGTCCCCTTACAACATGCCCCAATTTCAATAGGAAGCAGTCAGAAAGAACGGCACCTACTTACCCAACACCCAAAAACACAATAATAAATCAAAAAGGTTGGAATGAAGAGACTGTAGCCAGACCAAGCATGTGGGAATGAAGAGACTCTGGCCAGCCCAAGCGTGGTGAGCATATGGGAATGAAGAGACTTTGGCCAGCCCAAGCATGGTGAGCATGGCCCTGGCAGTTCTTTCTCTTTTCCCTCATCCTCTCTGCCTTGCTAAAAAACCATTAGGTTACATTCCTAAAGCTAGCCACCAAGGTCCATTCCCTTATTTAGTCACTTCCTCCTCCTGAGGCTGACCACTGAAGTCCAGCAATCAAAAGTCCCCTTTGGCTGGCCTACTTAAGATGCTCAATTAAAATCAAACAACTCATCCTAACACAGAGTTTCCCCTTTTACCTTTATAAGCCACCATTTGCCTATGGGCCATGCCTTTCTCCTCTCTATCCAGAGACAATCCTTTGTCCCTCTGGGACAAATACCCACTCCCCCTCTCCATTGCTCTTTTATCCTTCTCCTTTGTCCTCTATCTTCTGTCTTTGTGTCTTATTCCCTGTCCTTCATCCTCTGGGGCAAATAAATCTTCTTTATGTAGAGAACTTGGTCTTAGGTATCCTGAGCCAATACTGATTCCTTCAATAATTATTAAAACACAAAATACCAATGAGAACACAAACAACTTCAAAAATAAATAACAAGGTGACCACAATTAGCACACATTTTAATAACATTAAATATGATGGCTTCAACTCTCCAGTCAGAAGGTGTATAGTGACTGAATGGATAAAGAAACAAAAATCCATCTCTGCTGCCTACAAAAAAAGAGTGTAGTTTAAAGATATAGTAAAAGGATGGACAGAGGGACTATGACAAATGGGACTAGGAAGCAAGCAGGTATCTCAATCCTGATGACTGACAAAATAGATTCAAACTGAAACAAATCAGAAAAGATAAGGAGAGTCACTAGGTAGCTCTGGGAGGTAGCTAAACATGGGTGAATGATGTGGGAACCCTTGGGACAAGGGATAAATATGGAGAGAGACAGCTGATTAGGAGCCATTTGAGGGTTAATATATAAACCTAATACAGCTGGGTGGTGGTGGCACACACCTTCAATCCCAGTACTCAGAAGGCAGAGGCAGGCAGATCTCTGTGAGTTCAAGGTCAGCCTAGGCTACAGAGTGAGTTCCAGGAAAGGCTCCAAAGGTACACAGAGAAACCCTGTCTCAAAAAACTTAAAGAAAAGAAAAGAAAGAAACCTAATACAGTAAAAAGCTTTCTAAAACAGATAACTATATGAAGAGCATCTAAATAAAATCAACAAATAATGGAGAAAACAGAGCCCAAATTGGGCATCTCTTCTCACCAAACGAGGCTTCCAGTATCAGAAATGGGTAATATCTAATTGAGTTGTTGGCCACAGGGGTCTCATGGGAACCCCCAAAGAACCCAACCTGTTGCCAAGGCTATAGGTTGCTCTCCATAAAATGACAGCAAGGCCCTATTGCTGAATACAACACCTACACAAATCATTGAACATGAAGAAGTTGAACTGGTGCCTACATAGAGTCTTCACCCGTACAAGATAGTATGCTTGATACCGGAAGGCACTCTGGACAATACTAAAGGAAAAATGTAAACACCAACCCAGCTACAAATCCTTCAACCTACAATTGTGTCCTGTCTGCATGATATACTAGTGCAATGATAGCACAAATACAGAGAGACCTACACCTGGACAATGTACAGAGAATGAGAGACCTTGGAATACTCATTCCTAAATGGGATATCTCCATCAAACCCCTACAGAGCTCAGGAAACCCTGCAGAAGAGGAGGCAAAAACAATGTAAGAGCCAGAGGGGATAGAGGACACCAAGGAAACAATTCCTTCTGATATGGATTCACAAAGACTGAGGCAGCATGTACAGGGCCTGGATAGGTATACACTAGATGGGGTCCTACAACTGAAAGGATTAGAGGACACATGCTCTTATCCCTAACCAAGATGCTATCTCCAATTGATAACCACATGCAGTGAAAAGTCAGTTTTCTTCAAGGGAATCTCACAGGAGATACAAGCTAGCCTTAAGAGTAGGCTCAGATTGCATCAATGGATAGCCAACATAAAATGAGCTCAATGATATATTTGGAGGTTCCTTGTCTCATAGTGCTATGTCCCAGCTTTTATTATATTATTATTATTTGTACCCTACAGGTCCTCGCATATATATTATGGCTTCTAATTTTGTGTTTTATGGGATTCCTGAATGTACAAACAAATGGGTCTCTGTGTCTACATTTGTTTCTTTTGCCTTTTCTTTGGCTCTTTTCCTTCTGTTTATTTATTTTTCTATTCGATATTTGTTTGTTTTTCTTTTTTCTTATTTTATTTTATTATTATCCCTTAGATGCCTGTTTGTTTTCTAAGAAGAGACAGAAGTGTGAAAATCCAAATGGGAGAGAATGTGGGGAGGGTCTGGAAGGAATAGAGGGATGGTCTGTGCAAAATATTTTAAAAAAATTTTAAAATAAAGTTTAATTTAATTGGAAGTTTGTATTCATCAAGACATATCAATGAATGAAAACAATGTAAGCAAAAATTACAAATAGATGACTTTGCAACACATACAAAAATTAAAAAATTAGATCAAGACAACCTAAAGTACTTCACCAATCCGTAATATTAGAAAAATATTTTATTGAAAAATTGAAAGAAAAAAGAAAAATACACATGTTCACAGAAAATAGTAAAAGTAGGAAATTCAACAAATGGCTGACAATGTAACAATAAAAAAAAGAAAATTAAAATCACAAAGGATTCATTCACAAAAACACCAAATCACACAATTGCAAGTATTAATAAGAATGTAGAAATTATAAAACGCACTACTAGGGTATATACTTGACATTTTCTTTAAAATTAGGAGTAACAAGTAGAAATTCTTATTCTGTCTAAAGTGAACACTTTGCCCCAGAGCTTTTCCATAGATTTTTTAATCTCTAAATTTCTCAAAGTATATATTAAAGGATTCAATATGGGAGTAAAAACTGTATAAAAAACAGTAATGAACTTATCAATAGGAAAGTTGGAAACAGGTCTAACATACATGAAAATGCAGGGAACAAAGAAGAGGACAACCACCATGATATGAGAACTGCATGTGGACAGGGCTTTGCGCCTTCCTTCCAGACTGTGAGTGTTAAGAGAGTTTAGAATAATTCCATAGGAGATGAGAAGGAGGATGAAGACCACTACAGAAATTGCTCCATTATTACCAACTACTGTGAGACCAAGGAAGTAGGTGTCAGTGCATGCAAGGCCTAATAATGGATACATGTCACAAGCAAAGTGATCAATGACATTAGGGCCACAGAAAGGAAGTTTATACACAGAAAGTACTTGAAGCAGAGCATGGGCAAATGCTCCAGCCCAAGATACCACCACCAAATTGATGCAAACCCTTTGATTCATGATAGTCAAATAGTGCAGTGGCTTACAGATGGCCACATAGCGATCATATGCCATAAAAACCAAAAGGAAGATCTCAACACCGCCAAATAAATGCTCTACAAATAGCTGGATCAAGCAAGCTGTGAAGGAAATGGTCTTTCTATCACAAAGTAGGTCTATAAGCAACTTGGGCAAAATGGTAGTTGAATACATGGCATCTATGAGGGACAGATAGGCAAGGAAAAAGTACATTGGGGAGTCTAAGGAGGGGCTGCCAATCACTGTCCCCACAACGAGCAGGTTGCCCATCATTGTTCCAATGTATATGAGTAAAAACATGACAAATAATGTCTTTTTTCCAGCAGGATCCTGGGTGAGTCCCAAGAGTATAAACTCTGAAACACTGTTATTCTGTCCCATTTGATCACCTATAAGGCTTGTTTCAGAGAGAAAAGCTCAACAGAAAAATACCTTCCATGAATTTTGAGCAAACTTTGAATCAGTTCTGTGCTCTACAGTGGTGAACCTGTAGCTGATGTTCAGACAGCATCTGGTGAGTTTCTTTTGTCTCTCTATAGACCTTGTGTTTGGGTATCTAGAATACTTGAAAGCATCAAGTTCTATCTCAAGACTTCAGTGGAATTCTAAACAGAAGAGCAGACAAAGTTGTCTCAGTCATTCACATATGTGAAACTAGTTATTTATAACAATTTGTATCTTTGTATAGATAGCAGTAAACAAACACAGAAAAGAGTCTTCCTTTTAGGAATCCTGTAAAGAGGACAAGGGAGTTGGCTCACCCAGTAAAGGCTGCTGCCTCTAAGCCTGATGACCAGAAGTTGATCCCCAGTGCCCATGTAATGGAAGAGAAGCTACCGTCATGGGTTGTCCTCTGACAGAGGAACACTCTTACACTAAAACACACAAAACATATATATGAACTGATGTGAAACTTGTCTCAGGCCAGACAAGTTTCAGCATGGAACGTGCAGTTTGGCACAATGTTCTACCCCAGGCTAAAGAGCTTTTAACAGTTGATGGCACCCAGAAGGAAAAGCAATTTTCTTTAAAGGGGAAGTCCCTGGTGGGTTGATCACTCTCCAGTAAAAATGGGCCACACATCCAAAAGTATATAGGCAGGTTGTATTTATGTGTTTAGCGGTGTGTGTGTGTGTGTGTGTGTGTGTGTGTGTGTGTGTGTGTGTAACATGACTAAAGAGATTCAAGAAAAAATGTCATGGATTTGAGATACAGCAACAAGTACATGAAAAGAATTAGATAAAGGAAAGGAAAGGGAGTAAGTGAAGTAATAAAATATAGGAATAATTGGGAAAAATGGTTTTTTGAGACAGGGTTTCTCTGTGTAGCCTTGACCGTCCTTAAACTAGACCTGTAAATTTAGAGGAAATTTTAGAGCATAAATCTGTCCCATGTTATCTGTACAGCAGGGGCTATAAAGCATGAGTACTGGAACATCCAGGCAAATGCTATTAAATTGGGCTGTAGATATAGGCACTGCAAATTGCAGAAGGATTTTTCTCTTTATGTCTCTCATTTGATCTCACCAACCTTGATTTTTAGTTATATCAAACAGCCCCAATGTTACTGAGTGCATTATTGCCTGTAGCAACTTCTTCATCTGACCTTGTCATAATTTTCCAAAACTGTAATTCTGTCAGTTCCTCATTATCCAAATTGGTTCATAGAAGGATTACATATACTAAGAATTTTCCTAAGTATTTTTTACCTAAAATGATCTAACTTATGCTTCTCACCAACCTCTGTACCAGCAGCCATGATATATTTTTATAACACTTGGGTGAAATTATGCAGTAAGATGGGGAAACAGAAACTGAAAAGAGAGATGATGAATATAGTAACACGTTTTTTATAGACTATTTCCCAGGTGGTGAAAGTGCTCACATAAAAGTTCAGCATCTGAAAGATAAGAAGCATCACATTCAAAAAAGCCAGTGTGAGAAGGCATGGGATTGGATCATTTTTAATTGTAATTAAAATAACTGGCTATTTGATGTAAAGTGGTCAGCCGTAAAACTATATACACAAATAACAAAAAATGAACTCAACATGTTGCATTTATATATTTGTGCATGCATACACACACACACACACACACGTGTGTGTGTGTGTGTGTGTGTGTGTGTGTGTGTGTAGTAATAACTGAGCAAGAAGCTGTCAGTTTCAGAGTCAGAAGAATATGGATGGAATTAGAGGGAAGGCACTTGGAAGGGGCTAAGGAGAAGTAGGCAAAGGGGAGAAACAATGTAATTATATTTTATTTTAAAATGTATGAAAACACAAAAATATGTCTCAGTATGCAACCTGAAAAAACAAAAAGATCAGTTAAGGAGATTTCAGAATCCTTTCTGGTAAATAATCTGCAGCGCTCTTACTTTGTTTCCATCTGTTTCTAGTCCACTATCACTAATTTGTATATTTGCATGATTGATTTCCAACCTTATTAAAGCTTCCTGAATACTTTTCAGGGGTAAGTGGGGTGCAATAATTCTGTGATGAAGTGATGGCTGCAATTCATTTGTTCATGGTGTACCAAAAAGGAATCTGCCACACACTGGGGCAGAGAGTAGCTAAGAGCTGAATGCTGTAGTTTCTGGGGCCATATGCCTGAGTACGATGTATAACCCATTCACTTACCATTATCTTAACCTTGAACAACTTATTTACTCTATCTTTGCTTTCATTTTTACCCCAGGAACTTCCATATAATCTACTTCCTAGCATGTTTAGTTCGGTTTTCTTATTTTCCTGCATACTGTCTAAAGTGCTCCTCAGCATCTGTGACATCTAAATGAATGAGAGCTACGACTGTTTTTCTTTGTGTGTCACTGTGAATATCAGCTCACAATGAGTCATCAGGATCTCATTCAACTTAATAAGAATTATAGGCATACTCAAATATATGAAGAACAGAATACATATACCTCATGAGCCACTTCTTGAACACAAATCAAAGTAATATTTTTTTAATTGTAAATGATCAGCCAATAGCTCAGGTTTATTACTAACTAGCTCTTACATTTTAAGTTAACCCATATTCCTTATTTACACTTTATCATGTGGCAGTACCTTAATTAGCATGGTACATCCATCCTGGGAAGGAGAGAGTCAAAGTAATATCTTAGGAATTATCAATTTCATTATATACCAGCATTTACCTGTTAAGTTTATTTTGTCAGCAGCGAGCAGTTCCATTCATGTATACTTGTAGTGAAGACATATGCAGAGTTTGAGCTCCCTTAAATGTCATTGTGATGCACCCTCAAGATGCCTCATTCACACTGCTACTCAGGAGACCTATAGTAGTCATTCTTAAAACTTAAAACCTTCCTACTGTATAGCATAATTTACATCCATCTCTTTCATTTCCTATACATCCTAGTACTTTTCTTTATTCATCAATGTTGGGTTTCATTAGAATAAATCTTCTAGCATCCCTTATAATTACTTACCTAATAAAGTAAAAAGCACAATAGTTAAGCTACACCATACTTTAGTTGTATAAGCCATACTGTAAATTATCAAATAATTGGGCCTATAAAAATTGAAGAATACTATAATTGCCTTCAAATTAAACTACTGTCAACAATTCTCTAGAAAATGATAATATAAACTTACTAAGATCATGGATATGAAGATATAAGCTTTACAATATCCTATATATCAATGAAATGGTTTTCAGCTATAAAGAAGGGTGAAATTAATCATTTGTGGGAAAATGGATACAAATGGAACTAATTCTATAAAGTGAAATGAAATCAGTCTCAGAACATCAAATGACATGTCTTTCTCTTATTTGTTGCTTGTGAACTTTCTACAGATACATGAATTAATCTATACAGAAGGCACAAGAGTAGAAGTAAAACTCTCTGTGGAAACAACTAAGACATAGTGAGGAAAAGGTGTGAAAAAGAGAAACATAGCTGGGAATTGGGTCATATACTCAAAATACACTATACACTTATGTGAAAATGGACATATGCAAACAAGTTATTATAAAATAAATCTGTTTATACAAATATCCTACATATAACTATAAAATAAACTATATATAACTATATGATATATAACTACATAAACTAATGAATATGATGATAATAGATCAAATATTTCTTTAGGAGTTTCTCTGTGCAGACATACTAGTGTGTCTACAGGGATAATTTGAACATAGACATATATTTCACATTTTGATATCAGAAAACATAATAGATATTTGCTTCCTTATACCACAAACACTTGTAGTGATATGATATTTCAAATTTTCAAATTGATAAACCTAATCAGTAACACTAAGACACATAGTGTTTTAATGTGTTGACACAATTTCCCCATTCAGACATCTTTGTGAGAATATATGGACTATAAGTAATTGCAGTACATCACAAGAATGTTTAGCTAGTATCCTTTCTTGGAGGTCTCACATCTTGGGTCTTATTCTTGTTACAGAAAATCTAAGGTTCTTTTACAAGGTTTGCTGCAAATGCTTTGTACATACATGTGTTGTAAAGGAGATGTTATAGCTTAAAGATATTCATCAAATAATAAAAGAGTACCAACTGGATTCAGAAAATGTATTTCCACTTGAATTCCCTTGATCTCTCCCAGAGAAGTCTAAGATTACCAAATTGAATACCAAAAATATACATTAAAAATACAATATCAAAACTTACTTAAGCAGAAGTAACATATCCCTCCTGGGAAAAAGTCTTCATGCAAAGGGAATGACATTCTGTTTCCAGAAGTCTGCAAAAACTCAATCTGATGACTATTAATTAACTAGTTTTAATACTTTTATCTTCTGACAAAAATAAAATGTTACACAAGAAAATTATTCTAGTTTTATGCAATGGCAGTGAAGCCATCAGAACACCCTCAGCTTTCAGAAGGTAAAACAACGTTCACAAACAGCCAGGCACCTAACAAGACAAAGGTACTAATAATTTTTGAAGGCACTAATGATTGTTTCTCCTAAGCAGATGCCATAAGTCTTTAAATCATCAGAATAGAATCTTACTAAGGTCCTATCCTCTCTAACTAAAACATGTTCCTATATATGGAAAGTCTCAGATACCTTCCTAAGTGATGATGAGCACAACAAAAAACATGATACCTCAAGGAATAAACACTAACTGAAGGCATACTGCAGCTTGGCCAGATTTGAGTCTTCAGAGATGTCTTGTGTCATATAATCAAGATATATAGTCTCTTTGCAGCCTATAGTACTTTTGTAACCTTTCTATTTTAATAAATAAGCTTATTAGAATATTTGGAACAAATTCAAATGAAGTACCTCTCTTGAACAGATTTCTTTACCTCAGTAATCCCTAGAGCTAAAAGATTTGGATCTTGCCAAGAATGAGTAGCTGCCAAGTGGACTTGAAAAACCTATCAAAGTATATCCAAAGTATAATGAGCTGCATATCATGGAGCAAATTAAAGTAAGACAAGTAATATTTAATCTACCCAGAAAGAGGCAGTAGCCTTGGTCCATATACTCAACCACACCTCTGCAAAACCATCTCATGCTGACAGAAGAAATCTGTGTTGTTCGAATTTCTAATGGCCTTATAATAAAAAAACGGGAGCAGATATTAGAGTAAAAGCTGAAAGATCAGAGAGACAAAGGAGCAAGCCACTGCCATGTCTCACCTCGTCAGCTCCACGAATCCTCTGACTGAACTCCTCTGAGTCCTCACCCAAAAGGCTCTAGCCAAAAAAGCCTCTAGCTGAAAGGGACATTTCTGAAGAAAAGACTTCTAGTTCCTGTCTCCTCATGCCTTATATACCTTTCTCTGCCCAGCCATTAAAGGCGTGTGTGCTTCCCAAGTACTGGGATTGAAGGTGTGTGCCACCAGTGCCTGGCTCTGTTTCTCTCCTAGCCTGAGTCAATCTCATGTAGTCCAGGGTGGCTTTGAACTCACAGAGGTCCAGACGGATCTCTGCCTCCCAAACGCTAGGATTAAAGGTATGTGCCACCACTGTCTGGCCTCTATGTTTAATCTAGTGGCTTGTTCTGTTCTCTGATCTTCAGGCAAATTTTATTACGGTACACAATATATCACCACAAATCTGCCCAAAAAGTATTGAAGTGAAGAAGGAGAGAGCTGGAAACTGCAGAAACTAGGGGGGGGGGGGAGGCTTGAACCTACCTCAACCTTAGTATGCTAGACTTTGTCAACTCCCCAAGGGAGACCTTACCCTCTCTGAGAAGTGGATGGGGGTGGGGTTGGAGGAGGTGGGAGGCGGGAGAAGGGGAAGGAAGAGGAACTGGGATTGGCATGTAAAGTGAAAAAAAAAATTTTTTCCCAATAATTATCTACTTATTGAAAAGACACTCAGTCAGGGTTCTTCCATTCATGAGTGTGAAGCTTTCAAATGAGGCATGGATCTAAGTGACATGGAATAATAATGAACTTCAATCTGTTCATTTAATCCCTCAATTTCTATCCAATATTAACTGAATAAATATTTCTAACACAAAGGAATTCTTTTCTGAAAAGTTATACTGCAGATGGATTCCACTATTGTCTCTTATCTTGGCTTGTCATCAGCTCCAGTGAACATATATACTCTATATTTAGTAACACATTGAATCTTCTGTGTCACAAAGACCTTGATAGAGGATGACAAGTGTCAGGTGATGTGCTCCACTGATATTTCAGGGCTGGACAATTTGAATTGGATAAGCAAGCAGAGTTCATCCCTAAGGAAGACTAATATTCTTGCTGTTAGCATTTCTTAATTGTCTGTAGTTTTTTGTTTATTGAGTTGAATCCATGTTAGCACGTCTATGGGCATTGTATTTGTTTATGTTTTGTTTAGGCAGTCATATTGTTGAGGTACCCTGGGTGAAGCCTCCCTGTCATTTCTAGGAGACAAAGCTCATAGCATATTTGCTTGTCCTCTGGCTCTTATGATATTTCTACCCCATATTCTTCTGTGATTTCTGAGCCTTATGTACAGAGATGCTGTGTTAGAGATTCACCCACTGGGGCTGGGTGCCCCATAACCAGTTGTTCTATTTTGACCAGTTATGGTTCTGTGATGGTCACCTGAAGTGTCCTGCAATGAACACCATCTGATGCAAAGAAAAGTTTTTCTGATATGGTTAAAGTTACACTTATCTTTGGGTACAAAGCATTTATAACACTATTAGGAATTATTCTGGTTTAGTAAATTGGTGGAAAAGGATACTCCATTACAATCCTTAACTTCGCTAGCTGCCAGTAATTGGTTAAGATTTACAGAACCAGACAGGATTGCCCTCCTGTTGTTAGTTGTTGGTCACTTCCAAGATACTAATACAACTATTGCACATTTAGGGAAATCTCTCCATTCTGTCCATTGTTGTGGCTCACAGGCATCACGGCTGTGTAAGAACATTGGCTTCTTCCTTCCACTGTCAGCTTGTAGCACCTTCCAATACTATGAATGCTAGTCTTCAGGAAGGAAGATTGCAGGTCACATACAGCTCATGACCTCCAAGTCCTGTGTTTGAAGTACATGATGTCTTCAGCAATGGGGACTTGTCTTCAAACTCTGGGAGGGAACAGAGAGCAAGAAGAGTAGCCCATGTTGTTTATGGGGTCTCTGAGATGCCTCTGTCCAACAACTGGAGGCTTTCATCCCTTTTACTGGAATTTTATTAGGCACTCTAAGGCTTTGGGGTGAATCATTGTCAGTCCATGTGGCATAACTTCATTTAAACTATATCTGTATAAGTATAATCATATACTTGTGTATATTAAATGTAGTTTTAGGTAAATAAAAAAATAGGATTCCTTATGGTTTTGTTATCTCTACCCCAAGCTCCCTTTCCTGTATTGACTTGCCATTCCCTTTCCAATTAAGAATCCCCTGTCAGATTTCTCATACAAGCCTTCATATCATTTATGTACTGGTATTTCCCTCTCTATAGCTGCCCCACATGGCAACTTTTTACTTTCCTGGTTTCTGCAGAAAGTCCATGTTATATGCTCAGATCTAAAGGTTTGGATCTAGGAACCATGAATTAGAGAGAACATGCAATGTTCATCTTTTGGGTATGAGTAACCTCACACAATGTATTTTCCATTTTTATCCATTTATCTGAAAATTTCATGCTTTCATTTTCTTCACAGTTGAACAGTATTTCGTAGTGTATATGTACTTCATTTCTATTATCCATTCATCAATTAAAAGGCATTTAGGTTGTTTCCATTTCCTAGCTATTGTGAATAAAATAGCAATGAGTGTGATTGAATACATGAAGAGCTGTATATAAAGTCCTTTGGGCATGTTCTAAGGGATGATGCAACTGAATCCTGTGGTACAGTTATATTTAAATATTTTGGAGTTCCACAGTGGCTGTACCACTTTGCCATTCCACCAACAGTAAAGGAGGTTAGCACTTTTCCCACATCCTCTCCAGCATTTGTTGTCCATTGTTTTGTTGATTTCAGCCATTCTGGCTAGAATAAAACAACATCTCAAAGTTGTTTTGATTTGAATTTTTTCAATGTCTAAAGATGATGAATATTTTTTTGAGATATATCTTAGCCACTTTAATTTATTTTTTTGAGAACTTTCTGTTTAGACACCAAGTATATTTTTAGAAAAGGTTGATTAGAATCTTTTGTTTGACAGTTTTGTTTTGATTTCTTTGTTTTTAGTTCTTTATCTATTCTGGAGATTAAAACCTTGTCAGATGTATATCTAACAAAGATTCTTTCTCCTGTGGTCTTCCTCTTCACTCAATTGATTGTTTTCTTGGTGTGCAGAAGTTCTGTTCAGAAAGTCCTTTCCTACACCTCGAGCTCATAGGGAACACTTGTATGTTCTAAAATCTCTAGGAATAAACCTAAGCATTGAGGTAGGTCCTTCAAAATGAAAACTTTCAATCTCTGAAAAGAGAGATTTAAAAAGGCACTAGAAAATTGAAAGGACAGTTCATGCTCATGATGGTAGAGTTAACTGTGTGAACATGAAAATTCTACCAAAATCCATTTACAGATTCAATGCAGTTCCAATCAAAATCTCCAAATAATTCTTCACAGAAATGGGAAACAGTCAAATTTTTAAAAGACCATGGGTAGTCAAGCAATCCTCAGCAAAAAGAACAATGGTGGAGGGATAATCCTCCGACCTTTCAAGATATACTACAGAAATATAGTAATAAAAACAGTACACAAAACATAGTAATAATAAAAATAGGCACAAAAACAGTCATGTAGACCAATGGAATAAAATAGAAGACTCAAATACAAATACATTTAACTACAGCCATTTAATATTTGACAAAGACACCAAAGACATACAGTGGAGGGGGAGAAGCAACATCAAATGATTCAGATAAAACTTGATGACAACTGGTGGAAGAGTTCTATTAAACCCATATCTATCCTCTTCCAAAACACTAACTCTAAATGCATCAAAACCTAAATGAATATATTTCTTGAATTCAATTTACAAATATAGTATCTAGAGATCAAAGACATACTTGAGGACAAATTATTAGACAATAGTGAATAAGTGGACATTGGAGACACATGCCTCGTGTTGCAATCTCAGGTTCATTCTCTTCTAATAAAGATAACTTTGGGCCTTCAAATGAACTCTCCATTTCAACATTTACCAGGAGGACATGCTTAGCATCTACTCTCTTTGCCTACTTTATTGTTGTTATTGTCATTGCTATGTGAAATCTGTCTAAAGTGCTGCTCAAAATTGGGAAAATATACACAGATAATAGCTCTTATCAACATTTTTGAGTCTTTCACTGTGAACAAAGAGAATATTTCTTCACATTCCCTGTACACAAGATAAGAAAGATTGCCATAGTTCAAGGTATAACTAAAGAATGCCTTGCAGTTTTTGAATACCTTTGGAGGTGTAGAAATTCATTGTCCAAATACCTAAAAGCAACATAATCAAACAAAATTCTGCAGTCAGAGAAGTAGTGGATTTGGATCATTTTGAAATATGATTATAAATGTGTGTCAGTTGTGCAATGAAAAATGAAGGGATTAAACAAGGTGTTTTCAGAATCCTTTCCAATGTAATAATATCTAATATTAATGGTTAAGAACTATCCTTTTCTGCTCTGCTATCGTTCTTTGTGCCTTTTCCATGTTTCTATAATCACTTTCCATAATTTTTCAGATTGATCACTTAAAAAACTAGAGTAACAGGAACTGAGCTTCAGACACCCACTCAACAAAAGAGAGATCAGCTTTCCACACCAAGAAACACTACCAACAACATAACTCCAGACACCTAGGTCTCATCACAAATAAATAAAAATTAATAGCTGAAACTATACATCTTGAACAGAAGTTGGTACTCCCATATTACTGTTGTTCCAAAAAGGTGACTTAGATGATGCATAAGACAATGAAGTCATCGATCTTGGAGAACTACAACCACCATGTTACTAAAAATAATCCCTAACTACATTCTAAATATTTTCTCTTATATCCACAGGTAAGTGGAATCCTCAGCCCTCTTTAAGGAAAGTTCTCTTTGCGGCAGATGAAGTCCATTACAGAAAATCAAAATGCAGAGATTTGGAGCCCAGTCAAATTTGATATATCTACAAAACTCTCCCATACCTAAGGCTCAGGGAAGATTGTAAAAGAGGGGGCAAAAAGATTATAAAAATCAGAGAGGATCAGGGAGTTTTCTGTGAGACTGTGTCTCCTTGTAATGTCAGAAGTTACACCCATAAAGTCTCACCAGCATGACTGCATACACATGAGCTAAACAAGGACAACAATAAACATGCCAAATAGATGGGGGACAGAACATGAGGTTTCAACCCTACAAAAGAACCACAAGCAACTGAAGAATACCAAGAATGGGTGTGGGGAAAGTCTCGAGGGAAGAGCACACCAATTGGTCATCCAATGTTCAATGGTCAGCCCTAAAAACATTCTTACAAGTAACATTATCAGACTGAGGAGATTATATCTAGGAATACACACACACACACACACACACACACACACACACACACACACACATGTATATATGCAGATAACAATAATTAGTTAAAAGAGATGCCATGAGTTTGAAAGAAAGCAAGGAGGGATATATGGGAGGGTTTGGAGGAAAGAAAGAAAAAGTAAATGATGGTATTATATTATAACCTCACATGAAAAAGAAAAAACATATAGAAAATGTACATTCAATTATATTAACTCAAATTACAAAATAATATTGTATTCAATGACTAATAAACATGGCATCATGTAAGGCAATAAAATGAATTACATGTTGAGGTGACACTGTGAGTAGGTTTTAGCTATTATCAAATAAAAAGAAAAAACATTGATATATGTTTGAATGGAAAAGTTACTATTTTGACTTGAGGAATTTTTTTATTACCTACATTCTGTATCATCACACTGTATGCCTTACATACACATGATAAGATTTATGTCAAATCAAGAATACAAAGCAAAACAAAATTTCTTCAAATCATAGGTGGTGTTTCCATATCACAATGGAGATATTTTAAGTTCTTCTGCTCTGTGATAGTCCAACATAGATGCAAACTAAGAAAAGTTCAAATTTGCTATATAAGTCAAATAAAAAAACTTTGATTATCCCAAAATAAATTATTTAAATTACATAGTATGCTAAAGTGCAACAGATATTTTAGAAACATGATACTTCCACAAAACATTTGTTTGTTAATTAGTTCAATAATTCAGTGTTTCTTTGATATCTCAGAATTAGCATATTCTTTAGCAACAGAACATCTTTACTCTATATGTACATAACATTCTACACCAGAGTTTTTGCATAGAACTTTTTATCTCTGAATTCCTCAAAGTGTATATTAAAGGATTCAGCATGGGTGTGAAAACTGTATAAAAAACAGTAATGAATTTATCAATGGGAAAATTGGACACAGGTCTAACATACATGAAAATGCAGGGAACAAAAAAGAGAACCACCACAGTGATGTGAGAGCTGCAGGTGGACAGGGCTTTGCGCCTCCCTTCCTGACTGTGACTCTTAAGGGAGCTTAGAATAACACCATAGGAGAATAAGAGAAGGACAAAGACCACCATACAGATTGCTCCACCATTGGCAACCACAGTCAGTCCTATCAAGTAAGTGTTAGTGCATGCAAGTCCCAGTAATGGATACATGTCACAGGCAAAATGGTCAATGATATTAGGGCCACAGAAAGGAAGGTTATATACAAACATAACTTGAACCAGAGAATGTGTAAACCCTCCAGTCCAGGATACCACTAACAGGAGGATACAAACCCGGTGATTCATGATGGTCAAATAGTGCAGTGGTTTACAGATGGCCACATAGCGATCATAGGCCATCGCCATCAGAAGGAAGACCTCAGCACCACCAAATAAGTGTTCTACAAAGAGCTGGACCATGCAAGCTGGTAAGGAGATTGTCCTCTTAGCACAGAGTAAGTCTGTAAGTAACTTGGGTGAGATTGCAGTGGAATAAACAGCATCCATGAGTGACAGGTAGGCAAGGAAGAAGTACATTGGAGAGTTCAAGGAGGGGCTGGCAATCACTGTCCACACAATGAGCAGGTTGCCCACCATTGTCACAATGTAGATAAGTAAAAACACAACAAACAATGCTTTTTGCCCAGCAGGATCCTGAGTGAGACCCAGCAGGATAAATTCTGTGACATTGTTTCTCAGTTCCATTTACTCTTCTTTCAGGTTTATTTAAGAGGCAAGAGCTCAGAACAGGACCTGCCATGACATTTTGAACAAATTCTCAATCCATTCTGTCACAAAGCACATCTTCATCAATAACTTTTACAGTAATAAACAAGAAGTAGGCACTTAATAAGCATCTGCTTAGTTCCTCTGGCAAATATGTCCACACCCCTGGTGCTAATAATTTGATAAGTACTTAGATTTTACCTCAAGACCTCAGTAGAGCTCCACATAAGAGAACAGACAAAAGTGCCTCAGTCCTAAGTTTAAAGCCACTTACTCATTGGCAGAGATGTTAGCAAACACCCAGAAGGATTCCTCCAAAATCAGAAACAAAACAAAATAACAACAACAGAAACCTTAAAATGTAGAGGTGGCAATAAACTCTAAAGTATATCATTGAATGTCACTCCAGGCTTTTAAACTGTTAGTATTATGAAAAGTGCTTTATAATATATTGTATGTAGCACACAAAGCAGCACTCATCTTGGAGCATTCAGCTTTCTGCTGGATTTTGACATCTCAAAAGATTTTTACTCTTCAAGTATGACTCCTCCTGTCTTAGAGAACTAGATTTTGATGTGTTTTAAATAAGTCCAATATTATTTAGCATATTACTACCTATAGCAAATACTTCATCTGAGATTTATCATCAAAATTTTCAGGATCAATATTTCTGTTTGAATACATCAATTCTTACTATCATTATAGGCTATCAATATTTCCACAAATATTTTATAGCTGAGCTAACCTACTACTTTCACCAACTACTATACCGACAGCCAACATACTTTTTAAAGACTATCAGAATGAACTGGATAGTGAGAGCTGAGAAAAGAGAAACTGAAAGGAAAGATAGTGAGCAGTAGGGCATGGCTTTGTATTAATGCTTCCTAGATACTCAGAGTGCTCACACAGAAATTCAGTATCGAAATAGCTGAGGACAGCATTCTCAAAGAAAAACACATAAAACATTGAGAGAAGGCATGGTGTTGGGTCATCTCTAGACATATAACTATCGTTGTAAATATATTTGTTTGTTTTTCATACTGAAAACTAAAAGGATTAGAAAAGATGACTTTGGAATCCTTTCCTTTCCAAGCTTATGTCTGTTTCCTGGATCATACTAATTGAGAAAAATGGAATGTGTTAATTACTGTAATCAAGTAATGACTCTAATTTATTGTTCATGATGTACCAAGCTAGAACCTGAGCCACATTTAGAGATATAAAGTAGCCCAGTGGTGAACACTGAGAACTGTGGAGCTATGAGCAAGATTTGCAGCCTCTTGGTCACTTATGTACTATCTTTGTGATCTTGAGCAATTCAATAAAATCATTCCCTTTGCCTCTGTTTCAACATTTTTTTGCAACAGAGACTTCCACATAGTCTTCCTCATATGGTGTTTGGTTTGGTTTGGTTGTTTCGTATAAAGTGTCTTACATATATGCAACGTCTTAAGTGAATAGGGGTTGTGATTAATGCGCAGTGTTCCACACTGAGCATCTGGCCTTTTGTTAGAAGTAATTGTGATGCATCGTCTGTATATTTCATTCATATTTCCTACTTCCATCTAGGTCAGAAGATCTATAGCTGTTATTTATGAAATATTAGACTAATAAAGACATGCTTGCTGTAGAACATAGAGAAATAAAATGACTATATCCAATTCTGTCTCTTTTACTTCTTATTCTCCATGTTTTAGTGCCTCTCATTATTTATCAATGTTGGGTTTCACGAGAACAAAACTTTTAAAGAGCAGCTAATTGTTTACATAATTAAGTTAAAATAGAGGGCTTAATCCATACCACACAAACTCATGTCAGCTATTCTATAAATTATCCAAGATTTGATACTATAAAAAATAAAGAATAATATGACTACTTTAAGCTTAAACTATTGTTAATGCTTATCTAGAAAAAAATTAACACAATTGTTTAAAACATGTGTCTTTAAAAATATAGTCTTAAAACACAGTGTATAACAATGAACTGTTTTTCAGCCACTAAGAAGAGTAGGAGTCATAGTGTTTGTAGGAAAATGGATGCAGCTGCAAAAGTCACGGTAAATTAATTAAGACGGTATCAGAAAAACAAACACCACGTGTTTTCTCTCATTTGTGGGTCCTAATTTTTATACAAACACATAAAATCACTGTGCTATGAAAGCAGAAGCAAAGCGATGTGAGGACACAGAGGACTAGCTAGAGGAGGTAGAGGGAGAAAGGCAGAGCGATGCAGTGGTTGTGTTCAGGACACAGCAGCAACAACAGTTCCAAACAGCCTCAGCAAATGCATTTCCACATCACCTCCCCATACCTCAGTCTGTTAGAGAAGTGCAGGTGCATACAAGCTAACCCCTCAAATATACAAAACACTGAAATATCATGTGAAAACTTACTGTGAAGGGTTGCTGGATATTGTAAACTGCTGGGGAAACTTGTTCTTGCAGAAAACGATGTTATGTTTGAATAACTATGTAAAAAGTATCTTGTAAATATAAATTTAATGAATAATTTGCTGAAACAAGTAAAAATATCATTAAATTTAACTGTGTGTACTTTTACACATTTCAATCACTTGAAGTGAAACTATTAAAAAAGCGTTGTTATTATTTGGACTAAACAGATTGTATTTAGAAATATACATGTATATATATATACATATATATATATACATACATACATATATGTGTATATATGTATACACATGTGCGTGCACATGCGCGCAGTAACAATTTGTGAAAAAAGAGCACATTAATTTGAAGGAGATAAGGAAAGGGTAAACGGGAGGGTTTGGAGGGGAAAGAGGGAAAGGAGAAATGCTGCCATTGTACTATAATCTCAAAAATAAATACCAATTCTTAAAAGAACATTGGCTTTAGAAGGTACAATAGCATTTACATGGCTCACAAATAAGCCAGGTGCCCAACAAGGCAAAGACAGCAACTTAAATTCTTTGAAATACTAAGATATATAGTAGAGTGGAAACAGAAGTCTTCAGTCTTTAAGTCATTCAAGTTGAATCCCCTGGGTGTTTTTTTTCCTTTGTTATTAAAAACATATTCCTGCATTTGGAAGGTTCCAAGAAATCGAGGCTTCTCACAAACTTTCATAAGCCGTGATAAACACAGAAAAAAATAACAAACCTCAACAACTAAGTAAGAATCTTGCAACTTGAGCAGAGTGTGAGTTTGCGGCTATCTTGAGTCATACAACCAGGAAAACATTTCTTTCATTAATATTCACTATACAGTCTACAACATCATTCCTACTTTAGTAGATAATTTTGTTGGTATATTTGGAACAAATTCAAATGAAGTCATCTCTTTTGTATAGATTTGTCATTGCAATGGTCTCTGGAGGTAAAAAACCTTGGACCTTGCCAAGAATGAATTGCTGACTGCCAAGTTCCTTTGGAAAACTCATAATGTTAAAGGAAATTTTCAAAATGTGTAAGAACTAAAAGTTACCCATAATGAAATATTTAAGTAGGCAAACAATGCAAAACACACTTGAAAGAGGAAGCAGCCTCAGCCTGGTCACCCAACCACGCCCCAGAAAGACTCAGGTCATGCTGACTATGAGGGAGAATCTGCTTAAGAAATTTGAGGTGCAGGGATGGGGGGCTGAGAACCGCAGGCTCTGTTGCACCTGGTGATTCTCGGAAACCCTGACAATCATAGTTCTGTCCTTTGGGGTGTGAAAGCCTTTGATGGAGGCCTAGACCTGTGTGAGATGAAATCACAATTACCCTCATTCTGTTCATTTATTCCATTAATCTGTATTCAATAGTCATAGGATAATGGCTTATAAAAGAAATTGTTATTTTCTAAGAAGCAGTGGCGACAAAGGCTTCCAATGTATCATTTGCCATCAGTTCCAGTAATGTATTCTCATGTGTTTAGTTAAACATTGGCCTACGCTGTCACAAAGGTCTAGATACAAGACCGCAAGTAGGTGATAGAATCCACCAAAAGTTGTTTTTTAATTAATTTAACAAATAAATTAAATCCAGCAACCTTAAATATATTATTTGTAAGATAAACAACATGGCTGATCTGTGTCTCATATAACTGTAAGTGGAAGAAGCATCCAATGTGATCAAATGTCTAAGGAATTCATCAAAATAAAAATGATATAGTTCAAGAATACATACATTTATAGTCAAATTATATTTTAAAATGTTTTAATTGAAAGAGAATTACATCAGTCTTTCCCCTCGCTTTCTTCCCTCCAACTCTTCTCATGCCCCACCCCCACTCTCAAGTTACTAGCTTCATTTTCTCTAGTTATTATTGTTACATATATGTGTATATGCACAAATACCTATTAACAACCTACTGAGTCTGTCTTTGTTGTTTGTGTGTTATGGTTTCAGGGCTGACCATTCTGCAGTGGATAACCAAACTACAATTAACAAAATTAGCACTGGGATTAAGTTTGGGGAAAGTTATCAAGAAGGCATGCAAAAATGTCATTCAATGATTTCAATAACAATCTAATGAACTAAAAATATGAATAAGCTACATGTATTAGTAGATATACACAAAATTATGATACATTTTAAAATAAAAATTGCAAGATTATACCTGTACTTAGGAAAATAAACATATTTTACATTGGATCTCAATATCTATTCACCATTCATATCTAAATGAGCTACTTTGTATACTCTCACTAATGAACATAATTAAAAGTAATGAAATTATACTGTTTTGTGATTCATGTTAAGTAACTATATTTTAGATGTTCTTTCAGCAAAGAAATATATATCTTTACATATTTATATATATGAGATAATATTTATAAATATACAAATATATAAACATGTAAATATATTATAAATATACATATGACTATGTAAAATTATGCATAATTATTTTTAATTAAGTCTTTTTATTGTCTATATTCATATTATCACATTGTATGTCTTAAATGTATATATAAAGATTTATTATGAAGTAAAATTCAAAGCAAAAACAAAACTGTACAACATAGATGAAATTTCCATATTAAAATGAGAGCAATTTTATTTTCTGTTTTGTGATATTCCAACATGGATGAAGACTATGCTACATGAATCAAAAGACAAAATTTGGTTTATGTGAGCACAAATCATTTGAATTCTATAAGTGAAACGTTGAAGTTGAACACAAATGTTAGGAAAAATGGTAGTTATGCAAAATGGTGTTTTCCAATTTATTCACCATCAGAAAGACAATATAAAAATGACTATCTTTGAAAAATGGTAAAATTGAATATGTTAAATGGTAAAGAATATTAATAATATGTTTCTAGATGGCCTTAGTGTGGTCTTTGAGAACTAAAATCTGGTTTTGTTAACTGAAAGTTATCTAACAAAATGTTCACTTCAAGTATTGTTGACTAAACACATCAGCTACCTAAAAGTCCTGAAGTGAAATGACATACACACTTAGGCACAGCATGGTGATAAGCCTAAAACAATGCTCATAATGTAGCCATATAAGTATCTTTATCTACAGACAGAAAAATAACCAAAAAAAATCTTATTGGTCCCAGAAATTTGCATATTAGAAAGAAATCACATTTCTTTCTAACGAATTATGTGATTAAACATTTCCAAAATTATCACTGCTTCTTCATTTAGAAAATATTTTCATCTCTGCTCCACTTTAGTCTTAACTGAAAAGAAAAATGTTCAAGATCAGTTTTCTCTCTTTCATCATAGTAGTAACTAAACTCTACTGTAATAGTAACTAAACTCCATGCCTTTTATTTCTCTTGCAGAAATTCTCCATTGAACTGACCCTAATCATAAACAAACACTTACTCTGCATTTATGATTTGTATATAAAAATATCCCTAGTGAATTCATTGAGCAAGCACAATCATTTGTGATCACTTGCTGTCTATCTCTTTAGAGTTACTATCCTGTTTAACAACAAGACTTCCTTACTCTATCGCTATGCAACATTTTAGACCAGAGTTTTAGCATAGAACATTTTATCTCTGAATTTCTCAAGGTGTATATTAGGGGATTCAACATGGGAGTGACAACTGTATAAAAAATAGTAACAGATTTATCAATAGGAAAATTGCAAACAGGTCGAACATACATGAAAATACAAGGGACAAAAAATAGGATAACCACCATGATGTGAGAGCTGCAGGTGGACAGGGCTTTGCGCCTCCCTTCCTGGCTGTGAGTCTTAAGAGAGTTTAGAATGATTCCATAGGAAGCTAAGAGAATAATAAAGACCCCCATACAGATTGCTCCATCATTGGCAATGACAGTAAGACCAAGGAAGTAGGTGTCACTGCACACAAGTCCCAATAATGGATACATGTCACAGGCAAAGTGGTCAATGACATTGGGACCACAGAAAGGAAGGTCATAAACAAAGAGAACTTGAGCCACAGAGTGTGCAAACCCTCCAGCCCAGGTTGCCACCAACAAGAGGATACAAACCCGTTGATTCATGATGGTCAAATAGTGCAGTGGCTTACAAATGGCAACATAGCGATCATAGGCCATTGCCACCAAAAGGAAGATCTCAGTTCCACCAAAGAAGTGTTCTACAAAGAGCTGGCCCATGCAAGCGTTGAAGGAGATGATCTTTCTATTACAGAGTAAGTCTATAATCAACTTGGGTGAGATGGCAGTGGAATAAATAACATCCATGAGTGACAGATAGGCAAGGAAAAAGTACATTGGGGAGCCCAAGGAGGGGCTGGCAATGACTGTCACTATAATGAGCAAGTTGCCTGCCATGGTCACAATGTATGTGAGTAAAAACATGACAAATAATGCTTTTTGCACAGCAGGATCCTGAGTGCGACCCAGCAGGATAAATTCTGTAACATTGCTATTCTTTCCCATTTACTCTTGTAGCAGGTAGGCCTCAGAGACAGGAGATCAGAAAAACAGTATCTGCCATTAATAGTGAACAAGACCATGAATCTGTTTTGTCATAAAACACATCTTCATTACTACCTTCTGTGCTGTGAGTTGGAGTTTGATGGTTGGCAAATGTGTATTGAGTTCCTCTTGCAAATATCACCACAGAACTTAATAATGTCATCAGTACCAACTTCTACTGAAGACCTCAGTGGATTAGCACATAGACAAGTAAACAAAGGCATTTCTGTCATTTATATATTTAAAACTACCAAAACACATTTCATTCCAGTTTCATCATCAATCAAAAGCTGCCTAAAAAATGTTCACTGCTGGTATTCTTAGCGAAACACATGTACAACCCGAATACCCTGAAATGAAAGGTCATAGACACTGAGGTGAGGAATGGTGGGAAACCTACAATAATGGGAATAACATAGCTACATAATTCTATTCACATACAGAGAGAAAAACATTCAGGGGAAGTCCTTCTTTTAAGAGTCCTACAGACAGTGGTGGCAATAAATGCTAAATATGTTGACTAAGAGATAGCCTGTCTTTCTAGTTGGTAATCTTTGTGAAGGATCCTTTGATATAATTTATGCTGCATCCAAAATAGCATGTATCCTGGAACAACCAGATTAATGCAATGATATTGCACTTCTAGACACATATCCTCTACATCTTAAAAGGCTTTTATTATTTATATATCTCTCATTTGATCATGAAAATCTGAATTTGAACTGTATCAAATAACCCCAACATTAATTAGCACATTACTGCCTATGATAGTTATTTCTTCTGAACTTGACTGTCAGGTGCTTAAGGAGCTATAAATATATTCATATACGCATATATCAATTCTTATCACAATAATATACGATCAGGATTTTTTGCAAACATTTTTATCTGACTGTAACTCATCTATGACTGTTACTAAATAAAATGTCACCAGATAGTATATTTATTTTATAATTCTTAGGCTTAGCTGGGAAGCAAAAGAAGAGAAAATAGAAACTATAAAGGAAATATGTGGTAGATCTAGCCTTTACTAATACAAATTTTAAAAAAAAGATTTCTGGGCTACACGCTACTTTGATAAAAGCATAGAACCACTGTTTCTAAGAGTTGATGGCTCCCAAAGCTGGTGGTGGTCCAGAGCTGGTGGTAAACATACCACCACCATGTTGGGAAGCTAAAGTGGGTGGAGCCACCAGCCAAAGCTGCTATTTTAGCCCTAGTAATGCTACAGTTTAAAACAATAGATTCACAATAAGACAGATTCAGATAAAACAAGACTTTAAATGGTTTACAATGTATGTAAAAATGTACGTAGGCTTAAAATATATATATATATATATATATATATATATATATATATATATATATATATATATACAGTTATACAGACAAATAGATAGCTTTTAAAAATAAAGTCTTTAAAGAGACAATAAAGGTAGTAATAAAAATTGGTCATGTTACTAAATAAACTGATACTTCTAGTGCTAGTTCATTTTTAAACAGTAACAAACTAAAAAAGACTAAAAAAAACTCCAGCTACAACTAAAGAGTGAGGTGTGGTTTTAAGTATAATTCTTCCTAAGTATTGAGAGTGTTCAAATATAAATTCAGCATCTGGATGACCAAACACAACACACTCAAGAGAAAATGGATAATTGGTGTGGTAAGACCTTTGTTTAGATCGTTTTTAAATGTAATTATAAATATGTCTTAGTTTGCACTTTGAAAAATAAAAGGATTAAATAAGTTAACTTAGATTCCTTTATAGTTAAAATATGCAGCAACAATTACACATCTCATGTCTAGGGACCATCAGCCCCCAGAATTCTCACTGCTAACTTGCCCCATGTGTGGTTTGAGGTAAAAGCTCAAAATGAGAAAGTGGGTCCTTTCAGATAGAGATCAAGGCCTCCGCATATTCAGTGTCCTTTTATGTTTTCAGTCTGGCTGATTGAGGGATTTTGCTACTAGGGAATATTAAGCATTAGGACCAGAAATTTATTTTACTTAGAATTTTATCATGAGTCTCATTATGACCACCATCACTCTAAGAAAGATTCTATTTTTTTTTTTTTTTTGGTTTTTCAAGACAGGGTTTCTCTGTGTAGCTTTGCACCTTTTCCTGGAACTCACAGAGATCCTCCTGGCTCTGCCTCCAGAGTGCTGGGATTAAAGGCGTGTGTCACTACCACCCAGTGGAAGATTCTATTTTTATGTTAGAAGAAGCTTGTACTATAAATATTCACATACCTTTATCATTTCATATACATTTCAGTAAGTCAGAGATGTGTGGGAGTCACAAAGAATCCTATGATTTAAAGGTGGGGGGCATTTTCAAGTGCCTGATTTGATTAATCTTGCTGACTGACATCCTGCAGTCGGAAATCCAGTTGTAGATCTGGAGGAGGCATCCTTATGCATTCCAGTCCCTCCATGCAACGGTGGGCAAATCTTTAACCTCAGTTTAATTAAGAATAGAAATACATCAATTATAGTCTGCCTCAAAGGAACATAGGGAGCCAAAAGAAGCCAGAGGACAGTTCCATTGCCTGCCTCTTTTCATTTGGTTTGCTTTATTGCTCACAGAATGCTCACTCTAGTCAGCAAGTGGAGAAAACAGAAATATGATTGTTACACTTCTTTACTTTAATATATTCAAAGACTTTTCACTACCAATAAATAAACTACACTTTCTAGGGGATGGAACATAGGATCTGCCCTGAAGCCACACTCTGGCTTTATTGACTCTTCTGCCCTTTACCCTTTGACCTCAATCCCTTTGATCTGCTTTCCAGTTCATAAGGTCTTGGCTCTAGCACTGCTTAGGTTTAACCATGGTCGAGTTCAGACCTATTTTTGTGTATTCTTCTGGAAATTTTTATTCTTTTTTCATATTTGCATAATCAAATAAGATTCCAAAGCTTATTTGCTGTTTTCTGAATAATGTTAATAAAGAAAAATGGGATGTGACAACTACTGTGACCAAATAATGACTTTAAATTTCTTGTTCATGTGAACTAAGAACCAAGGCACACTTGCAGGGAGGGGATGAATCATAATAGACAGCACTTTGGACTCTAGAGCCATACATGTGTGTGGAAGTGTCAGATTCATTCACTTACTATGTGACACTGTGCAACCTCCATTGTTCTTTTTCATTGTTCATTTTACCATAGAAACATCAATATCCACATCAGAGGGTATTTTATCTGATTTTCATGTAAAATGACTAAAGCGCTGGAAAAATGTAAATGGTTGATAATGCTTGATGATATTCTTGAGTGGTTCACTGGAAGTATCAGCTCATAACTAATCATAACATTCTCAGTCAAAAGGGAGTATAGACATAGCCCAAGATACTAGAATAGTATAATATAACTCAGGAACCACTTCAGGACATAGATTTAATGTATCTTAGAAATCATCTATGTAAGTGTACAAAGGTACTACAAGTATACACAGGTACCAACAGTATTTACCTGGAAGGAAATTATGTTGACTTAAAGAAACTAAGTAAGTTCCATTCGTATTCGTATGATGGTGAAGGGCTTGTGCAGAGTCAGAGCTTTCTTGAGAATCCAGTTGTATATGCATCTTCTACATGTCTTGTCCACATTGCTGCTTCCATCTGACTCAGGAGGTGTTATTGTCCTTCTTTAAGACACGAATCTAAAATAGGCACACCTCTTGTGACACACAAACATATGCCCAACAATAGCTCTTCAATATCTTGTTTTCTACATTGTTTACATTAACAGTACTGGATTATGAGGTTCATTTTCCATCTTAGTGACTAGTGTAATTATTTACATAATAGAATGAAAATGGGTACTTAAACTGTATCACATTAAATACATGTAAACTATACTGGAAATTATCAAAGATTTTGTTCTATTAAAAACTTAAATAATATGAATGGCTTCAATTTAAACTACTATTAGCAGTTTCAAAACAAAAATAATTTAATACTGTTGTTAAGAACATTTTAAAGACAAATATCAATAACAAAGAAAAAGAACTGTTCAGTGTGAGAGACAGTGAGATAGACACAGGAAGGATTGGAGAGAGAAAAGGGAAGGGGGCTGTTATGCAATTATATTCTAATTTTTAAAAATATTTTAAGGAATAGCAAATAAGCATGTGTTAAAATGATGGGATTTTTCCAGCCATTAAAAAAGAGTGAAGTTATGCCATTTGAAAGAAACTGTATGGATTGGAGATAATTGTGTTAAGCTTATTAAGTCAGTCTCAAAAATGATAACTGCATATTTTCCTTCATTTATATGTCCCATTATGGAGTAAATGTAAAAGCAAAGTTGTGTGTAGGCATCAACAGGACCAGTGGGAAGAAAGCTGAGTGAGGAAATGGAGGAAGGATCGGCTCAAATTACCTGATGCACCACATGAAAACGGCCTTATGTAATCTGGCACAATAAAATACTTTAACTGACTTGTGTAATAAGCTCTAGGTGACAGTACACAAAGCACTGCTCTAATTCAAGGAATTATTTTAAGATATATATATAATAAAAATAAATTATATATATATATGCTCACATGAAGCTATCAGAACATAATAAACATCTGTTCTGCTACACCGTAAACAATAAAGAGGAGGTGTAGTTTAGAATTTCCTCTGTGTGTGTGTGTGTGTGTGTATAAATATGTAAAATCATGCTGCTTTGTTACTATATCACATAAAATATATTAGTCCATAAAATATAGTAAGAGATAGTAGGTTTTGATGTATGGAACATGTTCCACTTCTGTTTTAGCAAGATGGAAAATGAGCCAAATCAGTCTGCAACAAAGACTAAATGTAAGATTATATTCTGATTAATCTCTAAGTGTTTCTCCCTTAATTCTCTCAGTTTAGAAATTTTAGAATATATATTAAAATTCCCTCTATATTTCAGTACACCCCAGGGCCAGGGATATTTAGCTAAAGTCTCTTGGTGGCGGGCTCAAAATTTTGCATCTTGAATCTTATTCTTCTTCAAGGAAAAAAATAAGTTTTGTTTGTTTGTTTTTACTGTTTTGATGACAATATTTCACTTACCTGAGTGTTTTTGTAGAATGCCTAATAATGTATGGTTGTTTAGCAAACACAGATAAATTAGCAAACTTACCATGTTTGTAGCAAACATTTTTAACAAGAATTCCCATTTTTCAGTCTTTCAAAAAAATGTAAGAGCATCCAAATGAATGCCTAGAATATAAAAAGCACTTTAAAATGATTTTAAATTTTAATATAAAAAGTAGTTGAAAATTCTTGCATTCAAGGAAAATGTCTTCATATAAAAACATTACATTTGCATGCATATTAAGAAGTAATTAACTTAATTAAAGTGGAAATTAAAATTTCATGCCTCATTATTAATACTGGCACATATTAATAAAATTTTGTCAACCCTTTTCCCTTTCAATCAGTAAAGCTTTCCAAAGGGAAGGTATGAGAGCATCAATGTGCCTCATGAATAAGTCAGGTAAACAAGAAGCAAAGGCTGTGATCTCAGTTCTTAGAAACTGATAATGAAGGTTCCTCATGAGGAAAAGATGTCTTTAGCCTTTAAAGAATTTGAGTAAAATTATTCTAAGGCCCTCTTCTTCCTAGCAAAACAGATACCTATATATGGAAGTTTCCAGAAACTGAGACCTTCCATGAACTCTGATAAGCAAAGATGAATGCAACAAAAATTTGTACCTCAAGAACTTAATACCAACTGATGGTGTACCCTAGACTGAGTAGAATTTAATTTTCAGAGAACTTCTGGGTCTAACACTTCCATTTATATTTATGACATAGTCGATGATTTGTTTGCAACATTGCTATTTTAATAACTAAGCTTATTATAATATTTGGAACAAATTCAAATGAAGTAATCTCTCTTGAACAGATTTCTTCCCTTCGCTAATCTCTAGAGGTAATAGATTTGGATCTTGCCAAGAATGAGTAGCTAACTACAAGTTGAATTTAAAAACCTATAATTGGAAAAGAAAATTTCTAAAGTGTGAAGTCTGGGAAACTATTAGTTGTACCTCATAAAATATTAAGTAAAGGAAGTAATATTTAGACAAGCCAGAACAGGAAGCAGTCTTGGTTCATGTACCCAACCATATCCCAGAAAAACATAGTCTTCCAGTGAGTATGATGGACAGTCTACCCAAGAAACTCAAGGTGCAGTGGTGCAAAGTTGGGAAGTAAAGAGTCTCTTAGAGTTTCTCTTAAAGTTGGCATTTGAGGTTCTAATTCTTGGAGAGATAAACAATCATAATTACTCCTAAATATGTATGGAACCATTTGCTAGTATCCTGGATCAGTGTTAGTTAATGATGACATATTAATAAAATATTAAAACAATGATGTTAATTCTCTTAAATTAATTCTTTAATTTCTATATAATATTAATTTAATGACTTTCTGCTGAAAAGAAATTATATTTAGAAGGACTATAAGGTTTCTAGTGTCATTCCTTATCTCAATATGTTATCTGTTCCAATGAGCATGTCATCTTATGTTTACTTACACATTGGATCTTCTGTTTCACAAAGCCTTGATGCAGGATCTCAGCCATCAAATGGTGGACTCCCCTAAATTTTGACAGATTAAAACCTGTATAACATAGAGCCAGAGAGAAGGCTCAGTAATTAAGAGCACTTGCTGTTATTGCAAATCTGAGTTCGGTTTGAGCACACACATGGCAGCTCACCATCTGTAACTGTGGTTCCAGGGAATCCAGTGCCCACTTCTGGACTCTGTGGACACCAGGCATGCACATGATGAACATATATACATGCAGGTGAACATACATACATAGAATAAAATAGTAAATCTTTAATGTCTATATAATAAATGAGAGTCGTCAAAGTCATAGCCAAAGTATTAGTATTATAAGGAATGAAAAAGTACTTCTTAAGGTAGACATGAACTATATCACATGTAAATTTAGATTAACAGAAAAAAAAAGAAAACAGGAAGGGAAATTATGTCTCTGACTTAAATAAATTATTTTTCTTTCTCTAAGCATTTTTAAATATTTATGGCAAAATTAAGAGTATTATGCTAAGTATTTAAAACTAATGTAGCAATAAAATGTAGAATAATTTTAACGTTCTATGGGATGAATAATTCTACATTTTCAAGATATTTTAATGTATACCAATAAGCTGAAACCTGGTAAAAAGATAATTGGGACATGTGCTTTATGATAAGAATACAGCTCCAAGCTGCACTTTCATTATAGTTTTGTGGCAACTCAGAAACAGAGGCACAGTTCCCTGACCTACAGAAACTGTGAGATAGTTTTGTGTCACAAGGTAGATACCTTTTCATCCCATTAAGTATTGGAACTTTTTGTAAGGTAGATATAAGAAGGTTGTATAACTGACAACCTCTTCATCTCTGGACATAGCCCTTCAGTAAACTGACCGCTGATTTCTACTACAGTTACTCCACTTACTTACTGGACATAGTATAAGAGCAATCCCTAATGACTTGTTCTATCTGCAAACTGATGCCATCTCTCAGCCCTTATCAGAGACACTTTTATTTATGATAGTAATTAACATAGAAACCCATAGTTGGTCAAAGTGCAGAAAATAAGAGACTATAGGATAGTCAGTCCTGAACGGGACATCTGTATCACATCCATTCCTCAAAGGCCCAGGTATAATTGCAGAAAAGAGAGTGGAAAGAGCCTAAGACCCATAGGTGGTGGATGACTACAGGGAATAGTATCTTTGGGACACAGCAGGGCAGCTGCACTTATGAACTCAGTTGTTATAACACAATAAGACCTGAAAAAATACAAGCAAGACCAAATTCCTACATGGAGAGAAGAGATGGGCACAATTCCCACCACTACCATAGGACCTAGTTGCATTTCATAGCTTCTGGGGGAGAGAAAGTCAATTTTCTTTAAGAATGTATGCCCTGTTAAGTTGATTTATTAGCCAGAGGTCTCTAAAGAAACAGAATAGACTGAGAGAGAAAGAGAGAGAGACAGAGAGACAGAGATAAAGACAGAGACAGAGAGACAGAGAGACAGAGAGGGAGAGACAGAGAGACAGAGACAGAGAGAGAATGTGTGTGTGTGTGTGTGTGTGTGTGTGTGTGTGTGTGTGTGTGTATGTGAAGGGATTTATCAGAGTGTCTTAAAGACTGGGGTACAGCTAGGTACTGGGGTACTGTCTACCAATGGAAAGTCAAAAAAATCCGGTAGCTGTTCAATCTGTGAGGCTGGGTATCTCAACTGGTCTTCAGTGTGCAACAGAATCCCAAAAAATGTAGACTCTAAAGCCAGTGAAGCAATGGAATTGCTAGCAAGATTGAGGGCAAACAGGCAAAGAGCAAAAGCTTTCTTCTTCCATTTCATCTATATAGGTTGCAGCCAGAAGATGTGGCCCAGATTAAAGGTGGATATTTCTACCTCAAAAGATCCATATTAGTGGTGAGTCTTCTTACTTCAAATAATTTAAGAAAATCCCTCACCTATATATCCAGTTGCTTGGATTTTAGTTAATTCTGGAGTTACTCAAGTTGACAACTAAGAAATTAAAATCAACCACATTCTAGTGAAAAGTCACACATTAAAGAATATATGATGGGATGGTTTGAATGAGAATGGCCCCCCTTAGATCCACATAATTGAATACGTGGTTCCAGTTCTAGAACTATTTGGGAAGGATTCAGAGGAGATATATCACTGGAGACAGGCTTTGAGGTTTCAAAAAGCTGGCACCATTCTCATTGTGCCATCCCTCTGCCTCCTGCTTTCAGATCAATATGTGAGCTCTCAGCTGTTCCTGCCACCATGCCTTTGCTCTTCCTTTGTAGACTCTAAACTTCTGAAACTGTAAGCCCAATTAAATGCTTTTTTTTATAAGTTGCCTTGATCATGGTGTTTTATCATAGCAATTGAAATGTTACTAAGACATATGAGTAGTACAAGTTGGTCTCAATGAGTGTAAAACAGAATGAATGTATATACAAAAATATAATGCAGATGTCTGGAGAAAGTATCAGTATCAACAGTGTTTCAAGAAGCCATAAATAAGAGAAGCAATTGTAACTAAAATGTGCAAATTTTAGACAAAGTAGCAAAGAATATTAAAAACGTACAAATACAACTAAACCAATCCTATGAGAAAAATGTATAGCCATGAGACTGCCTTGTCCTAAAGAAGATTGTGGAAAAGACATTGTCTCAGCTCTGGACAAACCCTTTACTGATTGACAACTGATTTCTACCCTCAGCATCCTTAAGCACCCTGCATAGTTTGACTGCCCTAAGAATGAAGTTGTCCTTGTTTCTAAGTGGACAACATATGGTGGACTCAGTGGCTCCCTTAGTCACTTCCAACATACCATGAACAAGATGTGATAAGGAATATTTGAGCCCCTACAGACTAAAGATCTTAGCTACAAGTAATAAATTGCAAATCTGTTCTTAGTTACTATTTAGTTTGTACCTAAACTAAAAATGTGTACAGTTCAGGTACAAACTAAATAGTACAGAACATGTTCAGCCCATGCCACATACCACAGGAAAAGTACACAGTCAAAGCCTCACTGAATCCTAAACTAATAATTTTTAAAATAACAAAATGAAGGTTTTTTTTTTTAAGGCAGGAAAGGAAATGTAGAATCTTAGGCCACATAGCAAGAGATAATAATTAGAATAAAGGTGGCATCTCAAAGTATAATGTCCAATAACAAATATTTATAATATATGGCAATGGTTTTAGCAACAGAATAAAAATGACCACTGGAAGGCACTCTAGGACAAGTAATTGTTAAATGGGACAAAATGGTCTTAGATATGGAAAAATAATTTCTTAATGTTTACTGAAAAAGCATGGCATTGCTGCCACCTGCTGTAATATAGAAAATAGAAAATGTACATAACTTTTTCTGCTATGATTTCTGGGTAGAATAATGAGTGCTCCAGTATATAGCATCATAGGACATTGATGAAAAATGATTGAAATGATGTACTGTCAAGTTCTAAAGAAGACTGTAGAAAACAAAAGGAGATAGTATTTGCAAGTTTCAAAACTAAACCCAGCTCTGCTTCCTACCATCTCCAGCAAGACCTTGAAAGTAAGAAAGGTCCTCTGAATAATTATCTGAAGTTTTGAATGTATGACAATGTCAAGATTTTAGAAAGATAAAATGTGTGTCTCACAAATCCATAAAGCCAGGCAAAAATATTTCCAGCAATCTGAGGTTCTATGCCACTACACATGGACTTTGCCCCTAAACCTGAGTAAGGGCCAGATTTAAAACAATGTGGCTTTTATAAAATGCCAGAAACAAACATGACATTTCTTGTCATTTAAGTGACACATAACTGTATGTTTTCATAGAGTATAATTAACATCTCAATGCATATATAAAGACCATGTCATTGTCACTTGTGTTCCATTGTCTCAAACACTCAATCATTTCCTTGTCTTGAACATTAAAACTCCACGTTGCTTACTCTTTGGAAATTTTAACTGTTTATTGTCAGGTATAGTTACATTAGTGTGCTTTATAGCAGAAGCTGTTCTTGTGTAACTGCAGTGCTATATCCATGAACTGTGCCCTCTCCATCCTCCTCTGCTTTATATTCTTTCCAGATTAGATAACAATCACTTTATTGCCTACCTTTCTGAGAACAAAATTTTAGCATTCACATATGCGACAGAACAGGCTATTGCTGTGGGATAATCCTCTTGTACACTGTAAAGATTTGTCACTCGAATTGGTTTAATAAAATACAGATTGGTCAGTAGCCAGGCAGGAAGTATATGCAGGGTGACCAAATGTAAGAATGATGGGAAGAGGAAGGGCAGAGTCAGAAGTAGCCAGCCAGACACAGAGGAAGCAAAATGAGAATGCCATACTGAAAAAAAGGGACCAAGCCACATGGCTAAACATAAATAAGAATTATGGGTTAATTTAAGTATAAGAGCTAGTTAGTAATAACCCTGAGCATTTATGATTAATGCCCTGCGTGGCGCCTGTATGCTCAGTGACCTTTCCCCTTCTAGTGGATTCTGTTGTGGCCTGTGGCCTTTGTCTTGCTGAGATGCTTCAAAGCCTTACTAAGAATATCTGGGTCACCATGAAACCCTACTATACCCAAGTTTACCAGGAAATTTGGGTAGGAATGGGGTTAATGACCTTCATCGTTTATAAAATCAGGAGTGCTGATAAAAGAAGTAAAGCTTTGAAAGGCTCTATCCTGCACCTGCCCACGGCCATCATTAACTGCTCCCTGAGTCCACCCATGATGAATCCTGTTGGCTAAACTTAAGCAAGCTGTGTTAGGTGGGAACATGGAACATCACTGTACACTTACCTAAGTACCATTTACAATGTGACATTAATAAATGTATGTAAGCAGCAAAAAATAATAAAAATAATAACTAATATAAGCCTCTGTGTGGTAATTTTGGAAGTGGCTGCTGGGTATTTGGGAGTCGCTGGTGGGACAGAAACTTCCATTTGTGGGCTATTTTTGAGTGTGTTATTTAATTTAATATAATATGCACTGATTCCATTAATGTTGCTGCAAATTACATTCTTTTTTTGTATTAATGGTGGACTATTGTCTGTATGTACCACATGGTTTCCCACCAATATCTGTTGATGGATGCCTAGCTTATTTCTATGCTTGGCTATTGTAAACAGTGTTGCATTAAACATTTAAATAATGTCTCTTTGAAATACAGACTATATAGGTATTCAATACATATATGTGCTATATAGCACTAGTAGGATTATATATGATATATATATGAAGAAATACATAGATATCATAGAAGTATATGTGTGTAGATGTATATCACTTAAATGAAATTGGAGTGATAATGCCCCTTCTAACAAAAACTCCTCTTCCAGGCATAAGAAACCTCCTTTAGAATTGTTAATCAGGGGAATCCAATAGACTTCTAAAACAATGTAGACTATTGCTGTTACCCTTTATTGCCTCCAATAAGTTGAGGATGAATCTGTACTGCTAAAGACATCGCATTCTCAGAAATACAGGACTTGGGGGAATTCAGATGGATCTGACTCCCTTCCAAAAAAAAGCTCTTTCTTGAGAACTAGCTTTCATAACACTGGAAGGTGCTATGCAAGCTACCAAGGGAGGAAAGCATTCAGTAGTCCTACCCAGCTGTGAACCACAACAATGACCAACATTGCAAGATATCCCTAAAGGTGCAAGAGTGGCACTCATATCCTGGTGGTTGGTGGCCAACAGCTGTCTAAATGGACTTAAGTATGCCCTCTGAGCAGGAGGAAAGTCATATCTGGTACATAAAACCCAAGCAGGTGTAGAATCGCTAGGTTCCAATGTTGTCATGTAGGTCTTTATGTTGTTGCCTGTATTTTTGCACTGGCGTCTACTCATCTCTTGCTCTGCTCGGTGCAGGCAGTGTCTGTGTCTAAAGGTACCTTTCTTGACCTAATTGTTAGCCTTGGTCCACTAGGAGTTCTTGGTTAAATTGGTGCTGTTAGGCTCTGTTTCTTTGGGAGCAGCTTAGTCCAATCAGTGTTAGTTGGTTCTGTCTCAGGGAGCAGTTGTTCCCAGTTGGTGCAGGGTGTGCTTATGGTTTCAGTGGTTGTTAGGTTCATAGGAGTTGGAGGCTTTGTTTGTTTGTTTGTTTGTTTGTTTTTTGGGTTTTTTTTTTTTGGTGGGGGAGCAGGAAAAGGTAGCTGTCTGGTCCCTGGGACTCCGATGGATAGGGCCTAGGGGCTAGAGACCTAATCTGCTGGTCTGGAGATGAGGGCTTACCTGTTCCCAGTCGGTGTAGTGTAGGCTTATGATTCTGGTGATCTGGTTCAGTGGTTGGGAGGTGCCTTCTTTTGTGTTCTCAGGTCATGTTTTGCTCATTTGTCAACTCCTCAGCTGATCTTATTTCCTCAGCCCGCAGACTGTAGGATTCTGAATCCTCTCCCGAATGGATCTCAGCTGATCAGATTGTTTAGTAGAATAATCAATCTCACCATCACCTCCAAGTTGTTGAGTTTCGCAGAATCGGCAGCTGGGCTCTGGATTGACCTCAGACAGAGTGTTCGTTCGGATCCATTCTGGTTGCATCCCAGGGAGATGGCTCCTTCCCCGGGTGCTGGGATTAAAGACGTCCCTGTTCCAAGCTCTTTTTTTTTTTTTTTTTTTTTGACCAGGAACTAGAAGCTTTTTAATCTTTTTTTTTTTTTGCCATTTTTTTCTTTATTAAGAAATTTTCTACTCACTCCACATGCTATCCATAGAACCCCCCCTACCCTCCTCCCACCCCCAGCCCTCTTTCCCAAGCCACCCCACATCCCCCAAATCGAGGTCTCCCATGGGGAGTCAGCAAAGCCCAGCACACTGAGCCTAGGCAGGTCCAAGCCCCTTCCCACCGCACCAACGCTGTGCAAGGTGTCACACCACAGGCACCAGATTCCAGAAGCCTGCCCATAGATCAGGAACAGATCCCGATCCCCCTGCCAGGGTGCCCCCCAAACAGTTCGAGCTAAACAACCATCTTCCATATCCAGAGGGCCTAGTCCAGTCCCATGGGGGATCCACAGCCTACCAGTCCACAGTTCATGGGTTTCCACTAGTGTGGCCAGTCATCTCGGCACGTCCTCCCATCATGATCTCAACGTCCCTCGCCTGCAGTATCTCTCCTCTCTCTCATCAATTGGATTCCCGGAGCTCAGCCTGGTGCCTGGCCATGGATCTCTGTATCTGCCTATGAAGGAGAAGTGGATGAGATCTACATGAGTGGACTGGTGGGCAGGGGATGGCAGAGGGCAAAGAGTGGGGGATGAGAACATAGGGAAATAGGAGGGTCAAGCTGGAACAGGGACAGAGTGGAAGGGCAGGGAAGAAGATACATGATAAATGAGGATATTATGGGAATCGGAAGAGGCAGGGTGCTGGGGAGGCTCTCAGGAATCCACAAGGTTTACCCCACCTTGGTCTGCTGGCAGTGGTCCAGAGGGGGCCTGGACCAGTCTACTCTGGTGACCAGCCTAGCAAATAACCTAGCTGTTATCATAGAACCTTTGTCCAGTGACTGATGGAGGATGCTCCAAGCTCTTAATTAATCTCCTTGTTTTCACTAGCTCCTCAGCGGGTAATAGCTCAGTTTCTGGTCTTTATTACGACCACGTCTCTGCTGCCACTCTGCCTGCCTCTGCCTCTGCTCTGTGACAGAGAACTGATCTCCAAAGTATATAAAGAACTCAAGAAACTAGACATCAAAATACTGAACAATCCAATTAAAAATGGGCTAAAGAGTTAAACAGAGAATTCTCAAAAGAAGAATCACAAATGGCTGAAAGACATTTAAAGAAATGCTCAACATCCTTAATCATCAGAGAAATGCAAATCAAAACGACTCTGAGACACCACCTTACACCTGTCAGAATGGCTATGCTCAAAAACACTGAAGACAGCTTATGTTGGAGAGGATGTGGAGCAAGAGGAACACTCCTCCATTGTTGGTGGGAGTGCAAACTTGTACAACCACTGTGAAAATCAGTATGGCGGTTTCTCAGAAAATTGGGAATCGATCTACCTCAAGACCCAGCCATACCACTCTTGGGCATATACCCAAGGAATGCTCAATCATACCACAAAGATACATACTCAACTATGTTCATAGCAGCACTATTTGTAATAGCCAGAACCTGGATGCCCGTCAACTGAAGAATAGATTAAGAAAATGTGGCACATATACACAATGGAGTACAACTCAGCAGAGAAAAACAATGACATCATGAGGTTTGCAGGCAAATGGGTAGATCTAGGAAAAATCATCCTGAGTGAGGTAACCCACCACACTCATTTCCATAGTAGCTATATGAGTTTACACGCCCACCAGCAATGGATCAGTGTTTCCCCATCCTTGCTAGCATGAGCTGTCACTTGTTTTGTTGATCTTTAACCATTCTGATGCCTGTGTGTGTTGGCTAAGAATGTTGAACATTTCTTTAAGCATTTCTCAGCCATTTTAGTTTCCCATCTTGAAAATTCTCTGCTTAGATCTGTACCCCATTTTTAATTAGGTTATTTGTTTTGTTTTGTTTTGATATCCAGACTTTTTAGAACTTTATATATTTTTGGATATTAGCCCTCTATTGATACGTAGTTGGTAAAAATCCTTCCTCCTTTTGTAGGCTGCCACTTTATCCAAATGGCAGTGTCCTTTGCTGTGCAGAAACTTTTCAATTTCATAAGGTTCCATTTATTGATCTTAGTGCTTGTGCTAACAGTGTTCCATTCAGAAAGTCTTTTTCTGTGCCAATGAATTCAAGGCCATTCTGCGCTTTCTCTTCTATCTAAGGGTCATCTCTTATTTCCAGGAAATGCCTGCTGCAGTTGGAGTTAGGATAAAGCAGTAAGCAGAGGGAGGGAAGTTTGGAGGGGAAGATCTGTGGGATCCACTGGAGATGGGTGCAAGGAGAAGGGTGCTGGTCGTCTGCTACAGAGCTGGGAATGAGATTGGATTTAGAAGAATAGAGAGAAAGATGAAGATTTACAATTACCCCACCTGCTTTCCCGGCTGGAGTGCCTGGATATTCCCTAGGAGTGCTTGCTGGAGTTGGGAGCTGTCTAGGGTCTTTTTCAATTAATTAAACTTGGTACTGGTGGAGTTGTTCAGCCCTTTGGTTCGGTATTTCTCAAAATTGTTCAAGCTATTGTGAGTGTGAATATTTTCCTGATTCCTTTTTCAGCAATCTATGCATTTTCTTGAGGATTCTTTGGATATTTTAAATATAGGATCATGCCGTAGACAAACAGGGATAATTTGACTTCTTCCTTTGCTGTTGTATCTGTTTATCTTATTTGTCTTGTCTTATTGATCTAGCTAAGATGTAAAAATATGTTGAATAATACTGGGAAGAATGGGCACTGTTGTCTTCTTCCTGATTTTAGAGAAAATGTTTCTGTCCTCCTTAGTATGATGTTAGCTGAATGTTTGTTATATACATAATTTATGTTGAGATGTATTTCTTCTATTCCTAGGTTCTTCAGAGGATTTTTGTTCATGAATGGACTGTATCTTTGCCAAAGACCTTGTCTGAATAAAGTGAGATGATTTGCATCCTTGAAATCCTGAAATGAAACAAACCTGGCCTTATTGTTGAATAGTCTTTTTTTTCTTTATTAAGAAATGCTTTATTCATTTTACATACCAACCAAAGATCCCGCTCTCTTCCCTCCTCCTGTGCCCTAAGACTTCCTGCCCAACCCAACCCCAATTCCCTCCTCCAAAAAGGTAAGGCTTCACATGGGGAGTCAGCAAAGCCTGGTACATTCAAATGAGGCAGGTCCAAGCCCCTCCCCCCGCATCAAGGCTGTGCAAGATGTCCCACCATAGGTAGTGGGGTCCAAAAAGCCACTTCATGCATCAGGGATGGATCCTGATAGTCTTAATGTGCTCTTGGACTTGATTTGCAAGAATTTTATACAGAGATTTTTCATCTGCATTCATCAAAGAAACTGATTTGCAGGGCTTATTGTTCAGTTGGTTTTATTTTTATATTTTATTTAATTTTTTTTTCTTTTTAGAGAATTTCTTACCTGATTACTATTTCCACCCTTACCTCTTCTCCTTCCAATACTTTCTGTGATCCTTCAACTCTCTCTCAAATCCATGAACTTTTCTTCATTATTGTTGGATACACATATAGTTAACATTTTTCAGGGGAAAAAAAATCACAGTTCTTTTACTTTTTTTACTCCTGTTTTTTTTTTTTTGAATGATCTTTTTATGTGTTGTTGAATTTTGTTTGCTAGTATTTTATTGAGAATATTTGCAATTATGCTCATCAGGAAGTTCAGATGTAATTTTCATATTTGTGCTGTCTTTACTTTGTTTTAATATCCAGGTATTGCTGGCTCATAACAGTTTGGAAACATTCCTTACTTTTCTGTTTTAAAGAATAATTTTAGGAGTGTTGGTATTAGTTCACCTTTGAAGTATTGGTAGAACTGTGCTGTGAATCCACCTAATCCTGAACTATTTTTACATAAGAGATTATTACTTATTGTTTCAGTCTCATGACCCTTCTTTCTTACAGCTTTAAATACCCTGCTTTTATCTGTGTTTTAGCTTGTTTTCTTTTAACTACAATGTGCTGTAAGGATTTTCTTTTTGCATTCTGTCTATGTGGTGTTTTATAAGCCTCTTGTACCTGATGAGTATCTTTTGTTCTAGATTTAGACATTTATTTTCTATGGTTTTGCTGAGAATATTTTCTATGCCTTTTGTATGGTATTCTTCTCCTTCATTTATGTCCATAATTAGAAGATTTGGTCTTTTTTATGATGTCCAGGACTCTCACACATTCCATTCTTCCTCTCTTTTTTAATTCATTGACCTTTACTGAATGATCCAGTTCCTCTTCTTCATTATTCAGCCCTGCTGTTTTCTAAGTGATTCATTCTATTGATGAAGCTTTCCAATAAACTTTTAATTCTAGTTATTGAGTTCCTCACTTCCACCACCATTTCAGTTTGGCTTTTCTTCTGCAAATCTATCTCTTCATTAAATTGTATTTTCCTGTCTTGAGTTGACTTTCTTATTTCATTCAGCTTTTTGCTTTTGTTCTCAGGGGTGCACTAATGAGTTTTTTTAACATAGTTATTAATATTATTTTAGATTCATTGTCTTCAAGTTCCTTCAAATCTTCCTCAGTAGAAGCCATCATATAGAATTAGTGAATTTTGGAGAGGACAATTTGTGTTGGTTTTTCTAGATATAGGGCTTCTGTTGTTTGTTTGTTTTTTGTTTGTGAAAACCTAGAGTTAGTTTATTGAAATTTTTATTTTTAAAAAAATTATTCATTTTACATACCAGCCACAGATCTCCCTCTCATCCCTCCTCTCGCTTCCCCACAGCCTTCCCCCCAGACCCACCCCCCTTACCTCCTCCAAAAGAGTAAGGCATCCCATGCGGAGTCAGCAAAGCCTGGTACATTCAATTGAGGAAAGGCCACGCCCCTTTTTCAGCATCTAAAGAAATAATCATGTGGTTTTTTTCTTTCAGTTTGTTTATATGGTGGATTACATTGACAGATTTTCTTATGCTGAACCATTCCTGCATCTCTAGGATGAAGCCTACTTGACAATGGTGGATGATTTTTTTATGTGTTCTTGAATTCCAATTGCCAGTATTTTATTGAGTATTTTTGCATCAATGTTAGTGAGGGAGACTGGTCTGTAATTCTCTTTCTTTGCTGCATCTTTGTGTGGTTTTGGTATCAGGGTAACTGTAGCCTCATAAAAAGAATTTGGCAATGTTTCTTCTGTTTCTATTGTTTGGAACAATTTGAGGAGTATTGGTATTAGCTCTTCTTTGAAATTCTGCACTGAAACCATCATCTGGCCCTGGACTTTTTTTGGTTGTGAGATTTTTAATGACTGCTTCTATTTCCTTAGGGGTTATAAGTGTATTTAAATTGTTTAACTGCTCTTGATTTAATTTGGGTTTGTGGTACCTATCCAGAAAATTGTCCACTTCTTCCAGATTTTCTAATTTTGTGGAGTATAAGGTTTTGAAGTATGACCTGATGATTCTCTGGATTTCCTTGTTGTCTGTTGTTCTGTCTCCCTTTTTGTTTCTGATTTTGTTAATGAAGATATTCTCTCTGCCTTTTGGTTAGTTTGAATATGGGTTTGTCTATCTTGTTGATTTTCTCAAAGAACCAAGTCTTAGTTTCATTGATTCTTTGTATTGTTCTCTTTGTTTCTATTTTATTAATTTCAGCCCTCAATTTGATTGTTTCCTGGCATCTACTCCTCCTGGGTGAATTTGCTTCTTTTTGCTCTAGAGCATTTAGGTGTATTGTTAAGTCACTAGTGTGAGATTTTTCACTTCATTATGTAGGCATTTAGAGCTATGAACTTTCCTCTTAGTACTGATTTCATAGTGTCCCATAAGTTTGGGTATGTTGTACATTCATTTTCATTGAGTTCTAGGAAGTCCTTAATTTCTTTCTTTCTTTCTTCCTTGACCCAGCGGTGATTCAGTTGAGCATTATTCAGTTTCCATGTGATTGTAGGAATTCTGTAATTTTTGTTGTTGTTGAATTCTAAATTTAAGCCATGGTGGTCTGATAAAATACAGGAAGTTATTCCATTTTTTTTTGTATCTGTTGAGCTTTGCTTTGTGACTGAGTATGTGGTCATTTTAGAGGAAGTTCTATGGGGTGCTGAGAAGAAGGTATATTCTTTTGTGTTTGGGTGAAATGTTCTATAGATGTCTATTAAGTCCATTTGTGTCATAACATCTCTAAGTTCCCTTATTTCTCTGTTAAGTTTCTGTCTGGCAGACCTGTCCATTGGTGAGAGTGGGATGTTGAAGTCTCCTACTATTAGTGTATGGGGTTGGATGTGCAATTTAAGCTTTAGTAATGTCTCTTTTACATATGTGAGTACCCTTGTATTGGAGCATAAATGTTCAGAATTGAGACTTCATCTTGATGGACTTGTCCTGTGATGAATATGTGATGTACTTCTTGATCTCTTTTGATTAATTTTTGTTTGAAGTCTATTTTGTTAGATATTAGGATAGCTACACTAGCTTGCTTCTTAAGTCCATTTGACTGGAAATTCTTTTCCCAGCCCTTTACTCTGGGATAGTGTCAGTCTTTGAGTTGAGGCATGGTTCTTGCATACAGCAGAAGGATGGATCCTGTTTCCATATCCATTCTGTTAACTTGTGTCTTTTTATAGTTGAATTGAGTCCATTGATATTAAGGGATATTAATTACCAGTAATTGTTAATTCCTGTAATTTTTCGGTGGTAATGTGTGTGTATTTCCCTTCTTTGGGATTTGTTGGTGTGGGATTATCTATTGCCTGTGTTTTTGTGAGTGCATCTAACTTCCTTAGGCTGGAATTTTTCTTCTAGTGCTATCTGTAGGGCTGGGTTCATAAATAGGTATTGTTTAAATCTGATTTTGTCATGAATTTGTCATATCTTCTTTACTCTGTCTATGGTATAATATTCTGTGCTGGCATCCAAGGTCTCTTTGTGTCTGCATAATGTCTTTCCAAGACTCTCTGGCTTTCAAAGTCTCCATTGAGAAGTCAGGTATTATTCTGATGAGTCTGCCTTTATATGGTACTTGGCCTTTTTCTTTTGCATCTCTTAATATTCTTTCTTTATTCCATATGTTCAGTGGTTTGATTATTATGTGGCAAGGGGATTTTTTGCGGGGGAAGGGGGTCAGGTCTATTTAGTGTTCTATAAGCTTCTTGTGTCTTCATAGGCATTTCCTTCCTTAGGATGAGAAAGTTTTCTTCTATTATTTTGTTGAATATATTTTGTGTGCCTTTAAGCTGGTATTCTTCTCCTTCGTCTATCCCTATTATTCTTAGTTTTGGTCTTTTCATGGTGTCGCAGATTTCCTGGATGTTTTGTGTTATGACTTTGTTGGCTTTAATGTTTTCTTTGACTGACAAATCTATTTCCTCTCTTGTTTCCTCTATGCCAGAAACTCTCTCTTCCATCTTTTGCATTCTGTTGGTTATGCTTGCATCTGTAGTTCCTGATGGTTTACTCAGATTTTCCATTGCTAGCATTCCCTCAGTTTGCATCTTCTCTATTGCCTCTATTTCAGTTTTCAACTATTGAACTGTTTCCTTCACTCATTTGATTGCTTTTTCTTGGTTTTCTTAACTTTCTTTAAGGGATTTATTGATTTCTTCCAACTTTTTGTCTTTTCCTCGATTTCTTTAAGGGAACTTTTCATTTCCTCTTTAAAGACCTCTATCATCTTCATAAAGTCATCTGCTTCTTTTACATTGGGATACTGTAGTAGAACCACTAGGTTCTGGTGGTACCACATTGCTCTTTATGTTTTTGTATGTATTTTTGCACTGGTATCTACCCATCTCTTCCTCCAATTGGTGCAAATGGTATCTGTGTTTCAGGGAGCCACTATTGGTCCAATCAGCACTGGCAGTGTTTGTGGCTCAGGGAGCTCTTGGTCCAGTCAGAAGTTCTTGGTCCAATTGGGAGCTCTTGGTCTAATCAGAGCTGGCAGAGTCTGTGTCTCAGAGAGCAGCTGTTTTCTTGGGGGATGGGTATGTTTGGGGGATAGAGTGGGGCTTGTAGATTACAGGGTCAGATTGGGGCAGGGTGCTAGTCAGGTCTGCCTGCAGGAGTCTTGCTTGTTTTTGTCTTGCAACTGGGGTTGCAATGGGTAAGGGTATGAGGGTATGGGTTATGCCCCTGGGCCTAAAGTTATTGAGGGGTTTGGGTTTTGTTTTGTTTTGTTTGATTTTTGAAGTTTTTAAAATTCAAATCTCAGCCGGGCAGTGGTGGCGCATGCCTTTAATCCCAGCACTCGGGAGGCAGAGTCAGGCGGATCTCTGTGAGTTCGAGGCCAGCCTGGTCTCCAAAGCGAGTTCCAGGAAAGGCGCAAAGCTACACAGAGAAACCCTGTCTCGAAAAACCAAAAAAAATAAAAAAATAAAAAAATAAAATAAAATTCAAATCTCCTTTCAATTGGAAGTATTTACAATATTAAGGATAAAACTTAGTCATAGTATGAGTGAGATAGTATTTTCCTTTATGAAATCGCTTTTTAGGGGCAAAGGCTTTATCCCTAGCCTTTTTCTGAACATCAGGTACTGGCTTGAGTCAACTCAGGTCTCCTGCCTGGGTCTACAGAGTTTGAACTGGGATTCCCTATGCCTGTAGGATTTACTCTAGGATTATGTAGGCTTCTTTCTTGAGTTCATATCTTCTGCCATTGTGAGTAGTGAAACCCATCAATGCATGTGGGATTTACCCTGGGTCAGCACCCTGGGTTGTAGTTTCTGCTGGGCACTGAGAATTGTGGGAACTGAATGAGAATTCAATTCTTTAAACATGTCTGCTATGCATATCATGTTAAAAATTTAAGGTCTTTACATTTTCATCAAATGAAGGAGCAAATGTGAATTAATGGTGTGTTTTGAGTGCAGCAACCACATAGAATTGATGAAATTAAATATCCTTTTAGAATATTGTCTGAAAAGTGCATTCTTATGAATATCCTATATCCCAGGAACACCCACTAGCCAAGGATATTTTAACAAAGGAAAATGGCTGATATATCACCACTGTAACACTCTTACCACAGAAAAAGACAAACACACAGGAGAAGAGTGGAGCAGTACACACCCCTGAATGATCATTGAACAGACCAAGCCCAAAAGAGGCTAAACAAAAGAGACTCAGGACATGGACTGTTCTAAAAATCCACCCTTATCAAGGCTCTGAATTTATAAATACTGATATTAGCCTGTCCATTGCTAAAGTCTTGGGTTAGTAGAAAGCAAAATTTGAAGGCTTTGATCTCCCCAGAAATAGATAAAGAGGACTTTACAAAGAGGCACACAAGGATTATGATTATTAAATAAGTTCAAGAATATAAACAATAGAGAAAGGTCAATTTCCCTCAAAAATATACTTGTCTATTTAACTCTGAATAATCAGCCACAAGTATAACAAGATCTACTATTCTCCTGCCATAGAAGTGAACAGGAAATAGCAAGTTCTGTCTTGTCTGTAGAGCAAGTGCTGACATAGAAAAGTGATATAAATCAGATTGAATACAATGCAGAAGCTATGGAAATGATTAAGGAAATCCTAATCCTTCATTAACTTTTCAAAGCTATGTGAAGAGAACAATATTCTGGAGATAAGCATAGTATTCTGATAACAAAATAAACAAAGATACTAAAAGAAAAATAAACTGTAACAACCTAGGGAAATAGACCAAAAAACTCAGTAAAAGATTCAGTAGTTTATAAAAGCTATTATGTAACATGACTAAGACTTTATCCCAGCAGTGAAGGTTGTTTTAATATATGAAAATTGGTCAATGTAATACACCCTATTTATAGAATAAAGAACACAGTGACAAGTAACTACAATAAAGACATGATGGTTCTTGTTCTGCTATTAATAGTGGTTCTCTATCTACAGCCATATATGTAATAACAACATCTATTTACATTTTTATGATAGATGATTTCAACAATACCCTGTCCTTGAGGATGCAGAGTAACTACAAAGTTATGTATTTTCAGGGTATCAGGGAATTTTGACCATATAAATCCTCACAATCCTGAGGATATTATGTGTGAAGAAATTTGGAGTCTCGTGTGTGTGTGTGTGTGTGTGTGTGTGTGTGTGTGTGTGTGTGTGTTTGTGTGTGTCTGTGTGTGTGTGTATGTGTATGTGTGTGTGTGTGTGTGTGTGTGTGTGAAAGGCTTCTACCATTGAAAAGCCACTTAGATCTATAAACTCCTAAACACGGTGTCAAAGGAAAGATTTTTGGTTTCTACACTGGGAAAGTTGAAGCTAGGATTTTACCTTTCATTTAGCATCTAGCTCTAGATAGAAAGCACATCAATTGAAAGTGTGTCGGTTTCCAAAATTTATTCCTATAGACAGAATAAGTCCTGATACATTCTAGTACAGTTCAAAGATTAAACATCTCTGTCTTCTACATGACCTCAGACTGAGAAAACTTCCCCAGGGACAAGCCTGAACAAAACCTCAGGTTGTTATCCACACAGTAATGAGAGTCCTTCACGTCCTAGTTCATGGTCCTCAAGGGATTATGAGATACACACTTCATCACGTTCTATTCAGGGCCAGAGACATAGACTGTTGATAAATTAGTTTCAACTTTAGGGAAAAGAACTAATCAGTGAGTTGTTTATAAATAAATACATCAAAATATCTGTTCCTAAAATAAAATCTTCAAAAATCATAAATAATTAATTCCTGTGAGGGCAAAGGTGAGACAAATCCATCCATTAATAACATCCTTAGTAGCCTTTCCACACACAATGATTCTTGAAGAGGTTATTTGTTTTTATTTCATTGACCAAATTAGGGGTTAGAAATATTTGTGTCTCTTGTTCTGTTATTATTTTTATTGTAACAGAATATCAAAAGATTCTCTATATTTCCCCAGGACTTTCACTTTCAAATTCAACATAACATTTTCCTTTTGTTCTTTCTTTTTTTTTTTCATTTTTATAAGAATTGCAAAGACATCAGAGCTTTGAAAGTACTTGTTACATCCATTTGAAGAGGTTTGTGTCCTTTGACAGTTTGTGCTTCCTGAAGTATCATTTCATCATTATGAATTTGGGATGCACACATTACCTGAAATGCTGTATGTAATAATTTCTCTGTGTTTCTGAACACACTGGCCACTCTCAACTGCAGCAGCAGCCAAGGTAGGTTCTGATCTTTCAGACAGTTTATCATATTTTCATTTTCTCCCAGGAAGGAATTTGCAATTAAAATAATTGAAGCGTTACATTTGAACACTTTCAGATGTTTCAGGAGATTATGCACAAATATTTGATCCCCTAATTATAAAAAGGATACATGTGAGAATACAATTTATGGAATCTAGGTTTTGTACATGAAGTACAAAGAGAATGAAGCAGCAGGGTGAGTCACAGAACATTTCTTCGTATATATGATGTGTGATATATACATGGAGGTCTGTGTAATTAATTAGTTTATACAAAATCATACATATTCTTTTTAGTGGCATTTTTCTACTTTGTTTTTTATTAAATTTTTCATTTATTTTACATACCAACCACAGTTTCCCCTCCCTCCTCTCCTCCTGTTCTTCCCCCCACCTCCCTTCTACCCTCCTACCCCATCCACTCCTCCTCCATCTCCATTCAGAAAGGGGCAGACTTCGCATGGGAGTCAACAAAAAAAATAATTTAGCAACTTTCAGGATGGCTGAAAGGGAAACCTTACCGTTTATCAGTAGAAGTAGACATAGGACACAACTGAGAATTTTAAATGCCCATGGAAAATAGAGCTATGACAGATGTATGGCCTTCAGGGACATGGAGACAGGTCAGAATGTGAGGACAAACTGTGTTTGAACTCTCTTTTCAAAAGAACCCTTTCAACTCTGAAGCTAATAGCCAAAGGTTAATGCATTAAAAATTCTGTCTATGACAGAGAAGTTTATACTTTCAACCATGAATTAAAATTTGTACTAAAATTCAGGATCAAGGACATCTTTAATTTTGATCTTACAGAACATTCTTCTATGTTAAACTATCCAGGCTACAGTAGATAAAGTCCTAGCTATACAGCAGGATTTGTGATTTTTAAACTGAGATATAGCATTTTTAAAGAATCAAGACAGCTATTGATAAATATGAAGTGGAAGTTAATCTCTCTCCTTTAGATCTCTTGTTTCCTTGTATATATTTACTTATTTATTTATTTATATTTATTTTTTATTTTTTGTTTGTTTGTTTGTTTGTTTGTTTTTCGAGACAGGGTTTCTCTGTGTAGCTTTGCATCTTTCCTGGGTCTCGCTCTGTAGATCAGGCTAGCCTCGAACTCACAAAGATCCGCCTGCCTCTGCCGACCGGTCCTTGTATATATTTATATTGTATCATCCTGTGAAAGGTGAGACGCAGAGGCAGAAAATATCAGTATTAGAGTTTAGCGGACCTAGGCTGTTCTTGTCCTCTGCCACTGACTGATAAGCTCTGGTTCCCTGAAATTCACCTGCCTGGCCCTTGGCTCCTCAACTTTAAAGTATGCATAAGTTCATAAGGTACCCAAGGATTTCTAATGTAGAGCAGTTCTGGAGGCTTGCAGACTGGAAACCTGAACTCATTACCATCTGACTTTCTTTTGCAGCTTAGCAGAGGACTTTGGAGCTTCCCTGTGACCACGGCTGGTGGTTTTAAGGTACTATCTCACTTCTTTGACCTCTGGCAATGCTGACCCTCAAAGTAAACTGATCTAAAAGAGAGACACAGGCACTGAGTAAATGCTAAAGAGCTAGAGACAGACATCCTGGATTTGGATACAGGTTCCTTCACATTTTATCACTGGGACCTTAGGTAAGTTCTTTATCTTCCAACCACAATCTTCTTTTCTTTAAAATCTCAATTTAAAGGTGTCCAAACCTTTTGACACTGTTGAAAGGAATAGGTGAAATACTACACACAAATCACTTAGTACGGTGCGAACTATGTGGCCAGTGCTCAGTGTAAGGATGTCCCACAGGAAGCTTGTGCAGGACATGCGAGCCTCAGCATGCTGCCACAAATGTGGAAAAGCAGAGTACAGCAAAGGGTTCATGTCCCAGTAGCTGAGCACAGGAGTTGAAATAAGTGACCAGGTTTGCTCAGTGTGAGATGAGGTTGTCCATGTATGTCCTTGCCTCTCTGTTGCAGTCTTTCTTTTTGTGGAAGATTGGTCCCTTCTTGCTCCTCTGCAGACACCACGGGGTATGCTATTAGTCTTTGGACCAGGGAAGGGAACAAAACTCATTTATTCCTTTAAGCAGCCATAGAGCACCAAAGACATCAGTTTTGACATATAGCTAAGTTGTTCACCTTGTCTTTGTGTCTGCATGGTGTGAGGGCAAAGGAGGAATCTGAATACTTGAAAAGAATTAAAAAATATTCAGATTACTTGAAAATTTGCAGAAAATAGAGCTATTAATTGAAGTAATGACAAATGAGTCATGCTTCGAGTTTTATATGTGACTTTCATCATGAAATATGATTATGACATGTGCATTCTTAGATTTAGGAAAACATATTAGTCCATTGTTGGTTCTCTTAAGAATTAACTCCTCTAGAGAAGATCTGGCAATTAGAAATGCACTCGATTTTATTCTCAGGGGTTCTTGTTCCTGGAAGGATTCTCTGATACTTCCTGCTATTTAAAATGGAGGGAGTAATCCAGGGCTTAGAGCTATAAGGCCATTGTGTCAATGAAATATTCATGGCAATTTCTCTGTTCTAATCTTCAAGGCAATTTGTTAATTGGTAATTACAATTTTATAAGCATATTATATTACTTGAATCATATTAAGATGTTTCCTATGTTGTCATGATACAATTTCATCTGTTCATATCTCATACTTTACTCAACTTAAATGTTCATGTATTCATTTACAGGTCCCCAAGAAAAACATAGAAATTATACTTATTTTCTAATCCTAAAATTAGTAATGGAATCTGAAGGAATTTGGGAAATAATTAAAATTTAAAGAGGAAAAACTTACCAATAAGCTCAGATATTGAGCTAAATATCCTAAATATGTAAATTTATTTATTATCTACATTCTTACAGTATAGGGTACAATGTGCTATTTCAGTGTTTGCACATGGTATGTAGTGATCAAATCAATGTCATTATTTCCCTTTCCTCATCAATTACACTGTGGAGCACACATCAGTACTGTCTCTGTACTTGACAGTGTTTGGGGGCATGATAACTTTCATTCTCATGTTTTAGGAATCACTGTTCTACATTTATACTGACTGATTTTATTACTCATATATGAGAGAGAACGTGTGATACTTTTTGGCTTGTTTCATTAACATAATGTCCTCGAGTACCACTTATTCTAGAAAGGATATAAAGAAAAGGGAACTCACATGGGCTGACTTTTTGGAGCCTGGGGCCTATGCTGAGACACTTTGCTCAGCCTTGGTATAGGGAGGGAGGAGGGGACTGGACCTGCCTTGGCTGAGTCTGCCAAGCTTGGTTGATTCCCCAGGGGAGACCTTGCCTTGGAGGAGGTGGGAATGGGGCGTGGGTTGAGGGGGAGGGCTGGGGGTGGGAGGAGGGAGGACAGGGGAATCCGTAGCTGATATGTGAAATTAAGTTAATTATAAAATAAAAATACTATAAAAAAAGAAATAACCAAATGAAAAAAAAGAAAAGGGAACTCATATAAATATGCTTAAACACTCCATTTTAATTTTATTCTTTAAATAAGCACTCAAAACACAAAGTCTTCAAATGTTGATTCCATAGTCATTATCACTAACTTTTGACTCTGGCATATTTACATAACTATGACCAGAATAAAAGAGCTATGTTATGGTTCCAGTTCACCTTGTTTTAGGTCTTTCTAACTTCTAAAATTATTACGTCTAATGATTACAATGTTCCAGCATTCTAGAGGAAAAAAAAATTTGCTGTTGCTCCTTTGACCCAGGGAAATGTGATTCCTTTCTTCTTGATGTTCTGTCTTATAAGAATATTAATGAGATTAAGGGGGGAAAAAAGACTAGAAAAGTCAAATAAGAAAAGATTTGAGATTTCCATTTCTACAAACCTTAGAAAAACAGGGCCTCATCTTTGAAACAATAGAATGATGAATATACATAATTTTTGGAATATTTAAATTATTTTATGATTTTTTTTCCTAAAGGTAAAAATAGTCCTTTCTGGTTCAAGAACAAATAAACTACACTACACAGATGGAGAGTAAAAGGAATGTGACTGAGTTCATCTTGATAGGTCTTACACAGAACCCCCAAATGCAGAAAGCAGTGTTCATGACGTTTTTGGTTCTGTATCTGGTAACAGTTTCAGGCAACCTGCTCATTGTGGTCACCATCATCAACAGCCAGGCTCTGAGCTCCCCCATGTACTTCTTCCTGAGCCACCTTTCCTTGATAGATACGATTTACACTTCTTCTTCAGCTCCGAAGCTGATTGTGGACTCCCTTCAAGAGAAGAAAGTCATCTCCTTTAATGGATGCATGGCACAAGTCTATGCAGAGCACATTTTTGGTGCTACTGAGATCATCCTCTTGACAGTGATGGCCTATGACCGCTATGTGGCCATCTGCAAACCTCTGCACTATATGACCATCATGAGCCACAAGCTATGCATTCTCCTGGTGGGAGTGGCCTGGACTGGAGGGTTTATCCATGCAACTGTTCAGATCCTCTTTACGGTCTGGCTGCCCTTCTGTGGCCCCAACATCATAGACCATTTTATGTGTGACTTGTACCCATTGTTGGAACTTGTCTGCATGGACACACATACCCTTGGTCTCTTTGTTGCTGCCAACAGTGGGTTCATCTGCCTTTTTAACTTCCTCCTCTTGATGGGATCCTATGTGATCATCTTGCGCTCTCTAAAGAACTATAGCTTGGAGGGCAGGCACAAAGCCCTCTCCACCTGTGTGTCTCACATCACAGTAGTGGTTTTGTCCTTTATTCCTTGCGTATTTGTGTATCTACGCCCAGTGACTACTCTGCCAATAGATAAAGCAGTCGCTGTGTTTTATACTATGGTGGCTCCTCTATTGAATCCTTTAATCTACACCCTCAGGAATGCTGAGGTAAAAAATGCAATAAGAAAGCTCTGGAGGAAAAAAATGTAAACTCAGATAACAATTAAACAGGGTCTTTGGACATTACATACATAGGTAATACATTTGATATAATAATAATTCCAACGTTTTTATCTATAGATGGGAATGTCAACTATAATGCAGAGCTGGATATTACTTAGAGATAGTTACTTAAGCAAAAGGCTAAACTGGGGCAGTAATGCATATCTTTTCTCTTTTCTTATACTTTTATCACCATAACCAAATACCTCTTTCTTTTTTATATTTATTTACTTATTTATCTATCTATCTAATTTTTTATTTATTTAATGAATATGTGTATTACTGTGTATGCACCAGGTGGATGAAGAAGCCCATGAAGGACAGAAAGGACTTGGATGTCCCTGGAATTAGAATTAGAGGGTGTTTTGAGCCACTCATCATGAGTTACAGGTAGCCAACCCTCACCTTCTCTGAGTGAAGAAAGCATTCCTAAATGCTGAAGCATTTTTTCATCCACAAATGATTGCTTTTTAGTCATTAAATATAAAGTAACTAGAAAAAAATTGATATTCTAAAAAATATCTAGAGTATTTGCTAATATTAAAAATAACCTTAAGAATTATTGAGATGTTGCTTATTACATATAACTGAAAAGACATGTTTAATTCTATTTTTTACCTTAAACTATTGTCTTCACATAAATTCTTTGTGGATTTTATTACTTATTAAATATCAGTTGTACAGAAAAAAAGAGACACTTCTCATCTTATGTCTATAAGAGTGGCATTGTTTCCATATCTTATAATTTATAATCCAATTGCAGAACAAACTAAACCAATCCTTTGACTTGAAACTGAAGTTTACAGACAATGAATCATTTTATTAGGAAATTAATGATATAAGATTATAGGATGAATATCTATATAAGTTACATATTTTGAGAGTAAGTTCTTCCCTGAACATAGGATTCTAATATTTTGGAAATATATGGTTGTTGTCCATCAAATGGTGATGACACTCATTATATTTTCTCAGACCAGGACTAGTTTACAGTAGCCAGTCAGATGCTGGTACATAAGGAATTATTCTGTGACTGCCAGATGTGTGTGAGCCTTCCACTAGAATACAGAGTGCTGAGACTGGTAAAAAAAAAAAAAAGATCTATGTCCTGGATTGACAGACAGACTAAGTTACAAATGTACCAATAATGATAGTACATGCCCAACCTAGTGCAGAGAGACAGAGAACATGAAGTGGAGATGAATGGAAGTACAAGGGGGGAAATCTCATTTGAGTCAGAAAGAGAGGTATAGATGAATATGATTAAAATACATTTTATGTATTCTTCAAGAATTAATGAAATATATGAGTTTATGTGCATCACAAACTGGATCAGGTAGATGACCAAAAATTTAAATCCTATTTATAGAAGCATAAGAAATTAAATATTCAGGAGTGCATTTAATTGAAGAGGTGAAAACTAGTAATATGTGTACATTCATTACTACAAAGTAAATAAACTGTACTGGAGGCTATACTATAAAACATTTATGAGTGTCATTGAAGGTAACATTCATAAATGAGAAGATACCCCATGTTGATGAATTATAAGTTAATAGTATTAAAATATTCATACTATGCAAACTTGAGTCTTCTAGATAAATGTGGATTACTAAGAAAGCTGATGCCATGTGAATCACTGGGTGCCCTAAGTCCCATGTGTAGATTCTTGATGTGAGATCCATCATCATCTCATTAGATGTTGAAAAGGCCTTTGGCAAAACTCAACACCCCTTCATGATAAAGGTTTTGGAGAGATCAGGAATACAAGGAACATACCTAAACATAATAAAGGCAATTTACAGGAAGCCTACAGCCAATATCAAATTAAATGAAGAGAAATTCAAAGCAGTTCCACTAAAATCAAGAACAAGACAAGGCTGCCCACTCTCCCCATATGTATTCAATATAATACTTGAAGTTCTAGCTTGAGCAATAAAACAACAAAAGGAGATTAAGGGGATACAAAATGGAAAAAAAACAAGTCAAACTTTTGCTATTGGTAGATGATATGATAGTATACATAAATGGCCTCCAAAATTCTATCACAGAACTCCTACAGCTGATAAACACCTTCAGTAATGTGGCATGACACAAGATTAACTCAAAAAATCAGTTTCTCTCTTATATACAAATAATAAACAGGCCAAGAAAGAAATCAGGGAGATATCACCCTTTACAATAGCAACAAATAATATTAAATACCTTGGGGTAATTCTAACTAAGCAAGTGAAGGACCTGTATGACAAGAACTTTAAGTCTCTGAAGAAAGAAATTGAAGAAGATATCAGAAAATGGAAAGATCTCCCATGCTCATGGATAGGTAGGATTAACATAGTAAAAATGGCAATCTTACCAAAAGCAATCTACAGATTCAATGCCATCCCCATTAAAATCTCAACATAATTCCTCACAGACCTCAAAAGATCAATACTTAACTTCATACAGAAAAACAAAAAACCCAGGATAGCTAAAACAATCCTGTACAATAAAGCAACTTCTGGAGACATGAAGCTTCCTGACCTCAAGCCCTATTATAGAGCGATAGCAATAAAAAAACAGCTTGGTATTGACATAAAAACCTACATGTGGACCAGTGGAATTGAATTGAAGACCCTGACATTAAACCCCATATCTATGAACACCTGATTTTTGACAAAAAAAAAAGCCAAAACTGTACAATGGAAAAAAGAAAGCACCTTCAACAAATGGTGCTGGCAAAACTGGATGTCAACATGTAGATGATTGCAAATAGATCCAGATCTATTGCCATGCATAAAACTCAAGTTCAAGTGGATCAAAGACCTCAACATAAATCCAGTTACATTGAACCTGATAGAAGAGTAAGTAGGAAGTAGCCTTGAACACATTGGCACAGGAGACCACTTCCTAAATATAACACCAGTAGCATAGACACTGAGAGCAACAATTAATAAATGGGACCTCTTGAAACTGAGAAGCTTCTGTAAGGCAAAGGACATGGTCAATAAGACAAAAATGACAGCCTACAGAATGGGAAAAGATCTTCACTAGTCCCAAATCTGACAGAGGGCTGATCTAAAAAAATAAAGAACTCAAGAAACTAGACATCAAAATACCAAACAATCCAATTAAGAAATGGGCTACAGAGCTTAACAGAATTCTCAACAGAAGAATCTCAAATGACCAAAAGACATTTAAGGAAGTGCTCAACATCCTTACTCATCAGGGAAATGAAAATCAAAATGACTCTGAGATCCCATGTTACACCTGTCAGAATGGCTAAGATCAAAAACACTGATGATAGCTTATGTTGGAGAGGATGTGGAGCAAAGAGAACACTTCTCCACCGTTAGTGGGAATGTAAACTTGCACAGTCACTTTGGAAATTAGTATGGCGGTTTCTCAGAAAGTTGGGAATCAATCTACCACAAGGCCCAATGATACCACTCTTGGGCATATACTGAAGGAATGTTCAATCATACCACAAGGACACTTGCTCAGCTATGTTCATAGCTGCAATATTCATAATAGCCAGTGCCTGGAAACAACCAAGAAGCCCCTCAACTGAAGAATGGATAAAAAAAATGTGATACATATACACAATTGAATACTACTCAGCAGTAAATAACAATGACATCATGAAATTTGCAGGTAAGTGCATAGAACTAGAAAATATCATCCTGAGTGAGGTAACCCAGACTCAGAAAGATAAATATGATATGTACTCACTCATAAGTGGATACTAGATATAAAGCAAAGGATAACCAAACTACAGCCCACAGCTCTAGAGAGGCTAGCTAACAAAGAGGACCCTAAGAGGGACACATGGATCGCCCTGGGAAGGAGAAATAGATGAGATCTCTGTAGTAAACTAGGGGTGAGGGGGGACAATAGAGCATAAGGGATAGGAGATGAGAACATAAGGGAACGGGATGGTCAAGATGGAACAGGGACGGGGTGGGAGAACAATGAAAGAGATGCCTTGATAGAGGGAGACTTCATGGGGATAGGGAGAAACCAGGTGCTTGGGAAGTTCCCAGGAATCCACAAGAATGACTCCAGTTTAGACTGGGAGCGAGTGCCTGAACTGGCTTACCCCAGTAATCAGATCAGTGACTACCCGAACTGTCATCATAGAGCCTTTCTCCAGTAACTGATGGAAGAAAATGCAGAGATCCACAGCCAAACACCAGGCCAGGAGTCCAGTCGAAGAGTGAAAATAGGGATTCTATGAGCAAGGAGCATAAAGATCATAATGGGAAACCTACAGAGACAACTAAACCAAGCTAGTGGGAACTCATAAACTTTAGGCCAACATCTGTGGAGCCTACATGGGACTGGACTAGGCCATCTGCATAAGCAAGACAGCTGTGTAGCTTGGTCTTTTTAAGGGGTTCCTAGTAGTGGGATCAGAATCTATCCCTGGTCCATGAGCTGGCTTTTTGGAGCCCATTACCTATAGTGGGATACCTTGCTCACCCTTGATGCAGGGGGGAGGGGCTTGGACCTGCCTCAATTGAATGTACTAGGCTTGTTTTGCTGTCTCTCCATGGATGGCCTTACCTTTTCAGAGGAGGAGATGGGGGAGGTGAGTTGGGGAAGGAAAGCTTGAGGGGAGTAGAAGAAGGGATAAAAGAGGGATCTGTGGTTTCTATATAAAATGAATAAAAAATCTCTTAACAAAAAAAACAAATTGGATCAGGTAGATGACAAAAAATGTAAATCCAATTTATAGAAGCATAAATATTCAGGAGTATATTTAATTGAAGAGGTGAAAACTAGTAACATGTATACATTTACTACTATAAAGTAATTAAACTGTACTGAAGACTATATTATAAAACATTTATGAGTGTCATTGAAGGTAACATGCATAAATGTGAAGATACCCTATGGTGATGAGTGTAAGTTAATAGTATTAAAGTCTTCATAGAGCAATGTCCCTTGAACAGGCTTCTTTACTTCTGTAATCCCTGGAGATAAGAGCCTCAGATCTTGCCAACAATGAGACCTAACTCCCAAGATCATTTGGAAAACCTATAATATAAGAAGAAAATTTCCAATATAATGTATAGGAACTATGAGTTGTACATCATGACGCATTTGCATAAGGCAAGTAATGATTAAACCTGCATGAATTAGCAGCAGCTTCGGTCCCTGCAATTAAGGACACCACAACAAAGCACAGTCTCAATCAGTCCAAAAAGCTATGAGCTACAGAGGCTGAGAGCTGGGCCTTCTGCATCCCTTAGAGCTGAAAATTGGTGTTTTAACTTTCAGGGAAACAAAGCTTTTGATTAAGGCTTGTATCTGTATGAGATGGAACCATAGTGATCCTCATTCTTTTTATCTTATTCTTTAGTTTCTGTCAAACATTAAACAATTGTTGCTATTAGAAAAGCATTCATGTCTTCCTAAAATTGACAATGTTCAAGGGCTTCCAGCCTAATCTCTTATTTTGGCTGTCATCAACATAGTGAGCACATGTACCTCGGACATTTAGATACATACTGATATTTCTGTGTCACAGAGGCCTAAATATGAACTACAGCTGATAGGTGATGGAATTACTAAACAATAGCATTTTAAATTTTACGAAACAAATAGATTAAATCCTATAATATCAAATGTATTATTTGCAAGAGAAACAGCATCTGTACTCTTGGTGCTTTTTAAAAATAAATTTTAAATTTCAAAAAATTAATATTTAATTTTTTAATAATTAATATTTAATAAATGAATTATTTAATGTTTTGAAAAAATAAAAAATAAAGTTTTAATACTATGCAAACCTGAATCTTTTTCTAGTAAACATGGTTTACTAAGAAAGCTGATACCATGTGAATCACAGGGTGTCCTAAGTCCCATGTGTAGATCCTTGTAAAGCTTCTCTGTTGACTCATATTACAGAAGGTTGTGTTTTTAATCAGTATTAAGCCTTCTCTGGAAAGTCACTATTGCCTGATATTTAGAAAAATGATGCCATAAAATTTATTGCAGTCATTTTAGTTATTGATTTTCAATTTTCAATTTATTTTCAAGCAGCTTAATAGCAAGAGATCTACAAATTTAAATGTAACATTTGATGTGTGCATACATTGTGTAAAGATGACAACAGACAAATGAACATATATACATTACCAGTATTGCCGTACATTGGCTTCCCCAACACTTGTCCTTACTTGTTCATACTCACCTCTGGTTCTCACACTAGGTAGGATCTGGTCTCCACACTAGCTCTGGAACATCTGCTGCAGGCTGCTGCTCAGATGTGGGTCTCTCATGTGCCTCTGTAGTTCTCTTTTTTGTCTTTTTGTGCACACACAGGTTTTGGATCAGCATAGTATTAGTGTTAGAACATCCCTTTTTGCCAGTTGTTTTGTGTTGAGCCAACAAGAGTTAGTACTTTAAAGGTTTGCTGTGATCCTGCAATTAAGTCACCTATTCTTTGGATTTTATTTATTAGGAAACTTTTCTTTTTAATTTAACTTTGTTACTTTTTGTGTTATATTTAATGTTTTAGGCCTGGCGGTGGGAGGCAGAGCCAGGTGGATCTCTGTGAGTTCGAGGTCAGCCTGGGCTACAGAGTGAGTTCCAGGAAAGGCTCCAAAGCTACACAGAGAAACCCTGTCTCGAAAACCCAATAATAATAATAATAATAATAATAATAATAATAATAATAATAATGTTTTATATACATATATGTATTTAAATCTTAACAATTTCAAAGACATTTTTAGGTTTTTTAAAAATTGCAATCTATTATTTTATTATTCTGAGATCAAGTTTTTTATCCCAATAGTGTTTTTTAACTAAATAAAATATAATAAGATAAAACAAAAACCATCACATTGAAATTGGACAAGACAAACCAACAGAAGGAAAAGAGCCCTAAGAGAAGGCAGAAGAATCAGAGATCCACTTGTTCACATGTACAGGAGTACCATAAAAAACTAAAATGAAAGCTATAATATATACACAGAGGACCTGGTGTAGACATTAGCAAGCAGACCCGTGAGCTTGCTGTTTCAGTCTCTGTGAGTTAATATGAGCTTTGCTCGGTTGCTTTAGAGGGCTCTCTTCTCTTGGTGTCCTCCATCGCCCCCTGACTCCCACATTCCTTCTCTCATCTTCCACAGAGCTGGACATAATCAAGTAGGCTTCATCTCAGACCTACAGGGATGGCTCAATATATGAAAAGCAATAAAAGCAATCCATGCTATAGCAAACTAAAAGAAAAAAATCACATGATCATCTCATTAGATGTCAAAAAAGCCTTTGACAAAATCCAGCACCTCTTCATGATAAAAGTACTGGAGAGTTTTGGGATTCAAGGAACATAACTCAACATAATAAAGGCAGTTTACAGAAAGCCCATAGCCAACATAAACTTACGTGGAAAAAACTCAAAGTAATTCTACTAAAATCAGTAACAAGACAAGGCTGTCCACTCTCTCCATCCCTAGTCAATGTAGTACTTGAAGTCTTAGCTAGAGCAATAAGACAGCTGAAAGAGATCAAAGAAATACAAATTAGAAGGGAAGAAGTCAAAGTATCTTTACTTGCATAAGATATGATACCATACGTAAGAGACTCCAAAAATTCCACCAGGGGACTCTTGCAGCTTATAAACATTTCCAGTAAAGTAGTTAGATACAGAATTAACTCACAAAATCCAGCAACCCCTCCTATATACAAATTACAGACAGACTGAGAAAGAAACCAGAGAAATAACACCTTTCACAATAGTCTCAAATATAAAACACCTTAGGATAACTCTAACCAAGCAAGTCAAAGACTTGTATGAAAAAACTTCAAGTCTTTGAAGAAAGAAATTGAAGAAGATATCAGAAGATTTAAAGATCTTCCATGCTCATGGATAGGTAGGATTAACATAGTAAAAATGGCCATCCTACCAAAAGCAATCTACAGATTCAATGCAATCCCTAAGAAAATTCCAACATAATTCTTTACAAAGTTTGAAAGGACAATTCTCAAATCTCAGCATTTTTAATAAGGGGAGAAATTAATTCATTTATTCCAGATTTTCCAAACTGCTGTTGTATGTTTGTTTATTACAATTCTTGAAGGATGTTTCTATTTCTCAGGTAATATTAGTGCTTCTGTTTTTTCATCTCTGATTTACTTGAGTATCATTGTCTTTTCTTCATCTTTCAAAATTTTACATATAATAAAGGTTTTATGATTTGTATTGCCCATTTTATTGATTGATGCCCTGATACCAATTGATTTATCACTAATCTGTTTTGTTTGTTCTTGCTTTCTTAGTTCTCTGAACTGTATTACTATATTATTCATTTTAAATAAGTCTAGTTTGGGGACAAAGATGTTTATTATATAAACTTACCTCAGTGTTTTTTCTCTATTCTGTAATTTTGGTATGCTGTGTTTCAATGTTTTTCAGACAGGGTCTCTCTACATAGCCCCAGCTGAGCTGAAACTCACTGTGTAGACCAGGCTGGCCTCAAACTCACAGAGATCCACCTGCCTCTACCTCCTAAGTATAGGGATTAAAGGCATGTGCCACCAAGCCTGGCTTCTGTGTTTCAATTTTTATATTTACATTTTAAGTTACTCCATTAATTTCTTCATTCACCCATTTACTTTTTCCTAGCACATTGACTACTTTTCCTATATATTTGCAATTTCCCCAGCTCATTTGTACTCGATTTATATAATTTATTTTCTGTGGTCAGAAAAGATGCAGTGGGTTGATTTTGACTTTGTTGTTAATCTTTTGAGACTTGATTCATAGTCTAACATAATTTCTATCCTAAAAATATGTTCTGTGTGTTGATAAGAATATTTATTCTACAGCTATGGGAAGAAATATTCTGTAAATGTGTGATAAGTCTTTTGTTCTGTGTTATGTCTAAATTTTAGTATTCCTTTGTTCATTTTTTATTTATATGGCCTGTCCAGTGATTGAAAGTAGGGTATTCAGATCCTCAGTTATTATTATTGTTATCTTGGAGTCTTTCACTGTAGATATAATATTTGCTTTATATATTTTGTGTCCTGGTGTTGAATGCATATGCATTTTCAAGTGCTATAACCTCTTGTAGGACTGGTCATTTTATCATTATGTAATGACCCTCTATGTCTTTCTTTACAATTTTGTTTTCAAATATGATTTATCTGAAAAAATATAGGTAATCCTGCATGCTTTTTACTTCCATTTATTATACGTATGTATTTTCTTTTTTTTTCTTGAATCTCTGTTTTAAATACACACACCATTTAGCCTATGAACAACTGAGTTGGGTGAGGCTTTGCATTACGACAATGAGACTGGCATTAATAGCATGAATTAATGGCAAACAGCAGTGCTCTGATCCTATTTCCCTTGTGCTCACATTCACAGACTTGAAATGGCTGTTGTCGTTAATAGCCCCACTTACAAGCTGGCAGCAGTTTGTCTCACTGAAAGCGTGGGTGATAATTAGTTTGCATGAAGGGGAGAAATAGCACTTACAGTTGATAAGCTAGATCCTCAATGCATGCTTACGTTTCACGGAAAATATCATACTCTTAGAACTGTATTGTCTTTTAAGAGAAAGGAATGATTTTAATATGATATAAATGTATAAATCAAAGCTCAAAACAGTATCACATTTAATAGTGAAACAGTAAAATGTCTCTTTATTGCCCCAGGGTCATTTTTTAAGTATTTTTTATTTTTGAGATTATAATATAATTACATCTCCTCCCTGCTCCCTTTCTTCTCTCCAAACTTTCCCATATACCCCTCTTTTCCCTCTTTCGAATTTATGACCTTTTTTCATTAATTGTTGTTATATGCATATATGGATATGTCTATACATATATATTTCTAAATATAAGCTGCTGCTCATTTTGTATGTTTCCTGTAGGTATGTTTTCAGGATAGGCTATTTGTTATTGGATAACCATTTGGTGTGCTCTTCCCTGGGAAAGTTTATTTCCCTCCCTCTCAGCATGCCTTAGTTGCCTGTAGTTCTTTGTGTAGGGTTGAGTCCTGATGGTTCTTTCCTTATTTGCTGTGAGACTGTGTCTCCTAGTAATGTCCAAGGCAGCACCCATAAAGTCTCAGGGTCAGTTTAAGAACAGGATGTCTCCCCTCTTCATGTGAGTCTTCGTGTAATGACAGAATTAGAATTCTAATGTCAAGAGACTCCTACCCACCTGAAATCAATTAAGGACATGTACAGGTTTGCGTTGAGTGAGGTGAAGCAATGCGATGGCATAATGAATGTCTCTAAGTCCAGTCTTTTGAAGTCTGACTAGCATTTCTGCCCGTATATTTCAGCACTTAGGACAGCTCACTACAAACCAGCTACATGGCCTGCTAATTCCTTCTAGAAGAATCTGCTAGAAACTTTTGGAGACAAGTACCAACTGTAGGTAAAGAGCAAAATGAAACCCTGGATGCTTCAATATAGGTAGCCTGCAATCTATTAAAATTTTATTGCTCAGAATTTTGTAGTAAACATGGCTATGTATGTTCACCTTATCTGAGAAGCTGTCCCTGAACAGTAAACTTTTCTTCACCAACGAATAGTGTAACCTACAAAGCATTTTGTAGGGACTAACAACTTGAGATTTACAAAGACTCCAATAATCAGAGAAAACAAAAGAGTTAGCAGTTCCAGATCTCAATAGCTCCTGCAAAAGTCTTTTGTGGGTAAGATCAAAGTTCCGAGTGATAAAAAGCAAAATGAAGAGAATAAGAAAACACCACCATCACCAAATGATAAAATTTAACCTCACTAACAATCAAGAGCCAGCACCTCCTAATATGGTACCTTAGGAAAATTCAGCCTCTATTGCTAGATATTCCTACTACAGGCAAAATTGAACATAAAGAAGAGGAGAAAAACCTAAATAATAATATGCATACATAGTATGTTCTACAAAATAACTGGTCCATAGCCTACAAAAATATCCATCTGATAAGACACAAAGAAAGATTCAGAAATGGCTTTATGTAAAGGAATGCCTGCCATGCGTGCACATGTTCAGATGCAGTGTGACACTCTGGGTTCCCTTTTGCTACACAGAGCGCTTTACTGAGACAGTTAGTGAAAGAGCAATAAGCTGTTAGGCTTATATCAATCTTATTTCTTTTTTAATTTATTTATTGTTTGTGCATGTATTCTATGTACAAGTACCCAAAATGAAGCAAAAAGCAAATATACAAAAATATGATTCTGTGGGAAGTCATGGTAAGCGTATCCAAGAATTCTTGCATATGTATATAATTCTGAAATTATATCAAACATAAAATACTTTTAAATTTCTTATTGTATGCATTTATTATTTATTTGTGTGTGTGTGTGTGTGTGTGTGTGTGTGTGTGCATGTGCTCATGTGCCATGGTGCACATATGGATATCAGAGAACAGCCTGTGGCAGTCAGTTCTCTCTTACCACCATGTGAGTCCCAGGAATTCAATTCAGGACACCAGCCTTGGTAACAGGTGCCTTTGCCTACTGAACCATCTCAAGGGCATTTAAAAGTATGTCTCTGACAGAATTATGGATTAAAAACATAGACATATATAAGCACAGGGAAAATGAATATGTATTTTTTCACAAACAGATAAATGCATATAGAGTAAATAGATAAATGTAATTTAATGTAATGTAGTATAATGCGATTTAAATGTAATTTAATATAATTTAAAATTTTAAAGAGATAACATTGATGCAACCTACACAATTTACCATTTTATCAGTTTTCCCATAAAAGTTCTCTTCATAGAAAATGTGAACCCAAAGTGCCATATCGCATTGTATCATAAGTGCATATGTATAAATGAAGGTAATTTTCTCGATTTAGGTAAGTAGGTCAGAAATCCTTGCCAACTTCCCCTTGTAACCAACCATACCTGTCATATGAGAAGACAGGCTGGACTTCTGCAGTTCAGCTTCTGGCATGGTTGTCTCAAGATAAAGAACTTGGAGGAGGGTTCTGAACCTTTTGTGAAGGGTTTTTGTACTTGTAAGGACTAAGTTTAATAGTACTACATACATAATGGAGTCAATGTTCAGAACAAGTAAGCAAACACAAATAACATATGCATGATTCCTGGAAAATGACATGCATTTTCTAAATTTTAGGCATGATATATATATTCAAAAAAATATCAAAATTCTACTTAAACTGTGACAGAAAATAAGTTGCTTAAAACTTTCAGTTAATCATTTCTATAAAGCAGTCATTCAAATGATTTACTAATCTATCAATACCATGGGCATTGATAATCTGACAGGGATCTTATGTTCTAAAGAGAAACTAGAAACAAAAGCAGTTCAAACAAACTATTCAGCATTTTAGCTGGCCAAAAGAGTAGTATTATGTGTGGTTGAGAGATTTAAAACATATGAGAGGGTGAACTGTTAAAGAGGTGATTAGTTCATGTTCAGTATATAAAATTTACCACTGTTACACTGATTAACAGATTCATCCCCTTACATGGTAAAATTTTTTTCTTAATTTTATTGTTATAAGAACATTTTAGATCTTCCTTTTTACAAAATTTCAAATATGCAATACATTATACATTCAACTCTGGAAATTATCAGTCTTTTATAATAAACCTCCATATTCTCAACATCTTCTGTTTACTCAACCCAAGACTTCCATCATTCTGTCTCTGCTCCAGTAAGTATGATTGTGTTTTTTTTTCCACATAGAAATCACTTTATGTATTATTTGTCTTTCTATTTCTGGCTTATCACTTAGCTTGTGTCCTCCAGGCTCATCCTTTTCATGAATGATGACAGTTCCTACTTGGGGAATCTTAAAGCACAGTCCAGTCTTAGCATCTGAGAGCGGTGGCATCCAGATGACTGACAGGTACACTGATTCTACATTCTTATAACTTTTGTGTGTTCTATCTCTATTATTTTTTCTATTAAGCTCTCTATTTTTATTTTATAAAATTATACATCCAAAATTCTGTATATAATGTAAATGATATCAAATATCAGCAAGAGTCTAATAGTATTTAAATACTTAGCTGCTATAAAAAATCAATGTAAAAAGAAAACTAAAAATGAAACAAGGCAATGTAAATATCATAAATACAAATTAAATCAGTGCAATGCCATAAAATTTTCATTTACTAATTCATTACTTCTTTTTCATTTGGTGCTCAATGCTATATGCATTATACCTGTCCAGGTATGGTAATAAACAAGATATTATCCAAGTTATATTATAGCATGGAAATTTATTAAGAGTAAAACCATTTAATTCATTTGTATTTTGTATTAATGCTTTAGAAATACTGGAATTTAATATCAGAATTCAGAAGATATACATCATAAGGAAACAACTTCAGTCAGACGACTTCCTTCATTGAAGAAGACTCACTTATTTGTGTCCTGAAGTAACTTTTCTTCTCCAGAGCTTCTTCATAGCATTTGTCATCTCTGAGTTTCTCAGAGTATATATCAAGGGGTTCATCATGGGGGTAATGACTGTATAAAACACACTCAACAATTTGTCAATGGGGAAAGTTTTAGCAGGTCGTGCGTACATGAAAATACAGGGAACAAAAAACGAGACAACAACAGTGATATGAGAGCCACAGGTGGAGAGAGCTTTCCATCTCCCTTCCTGACTAAGGTTCCTTAGAGAGTACAGGATGGCAGCATAAGAGATGAGTAAGAGTAGAAACACAACCGTGCAGATCAGCCCTCCATTGGCCATCACTAAGAGGCCAATGACATAGGTGTCAATACAAACAAGCTTTAATAAGGGGTACATGTCACACATAAAATGATCAATAATATTAGGACCACAGAATGGAAGTCCATAAATAGTACTGAGCTGAATTACAGAGTGCAAAAATCCTCCAATCCAAGATAATATCAACAACACAACACAAACCCATTGCTTCATGATAGTCAAATAATGCAAGGGCTTACAGATGGCTACATAGCGATCATAGGCCATCGCCAACAGAAGAAAGACCTCTGATCCACCAAAAAAGTGTTCTGTGAAGAGCTGAGTCATACAAAATTTAAAGGATATTGTATTTTGACCAAAGAACAAATCTGAAATCAATTTGGGAGAAATGGCTGATGAATAAATGATATCCACAAATGACAAGCTAGCAAGAAAGAAATACATTGGTGAGCCCAGGCTGTTGCTAATAGTTACAGTCATAACAATGAGCAGATTTCCCACCATGGTCAAAATGTAGGAGAGCAAGAACAGGACAAAAAGCCCTTTCTGCACCTTTGGATTCTCTGAGAGGCCCAAGAGGACAAAGTAGGTTACATTGCTCCTTGGTTCCATTTACTCTTTCATTGGTTCTGATTTCAGATATGAGAAGATCTTACCTATAAAACAATGAAAATATCCTTAGAGTATGATATCAGTGCTTCCTTATCCATCTGTTTAAATAAATATATTCCACATATATTTGTGCAAAAATCCCTGCTATAAATATGTGGATTTTCCAAGTCATTCAAGACAAGGTTCCCTGACCTAAATGATTTGATATGCAATGATGAAGTCAGTCAGTAAAGACCAGTTTCATAAGCATCATGACAAACATTTATTATTCATGCCATACTGTAAATTCACAGTATTGGGATTTATAATCCACCAGGGTCTGGGAATACTTCTCAGAGGAAGCAAGTTTACATGAGTTTAAAGAAGTAGAGAGCAACAGGGAACAGAAAGGGGATTCCATGAGTAGATATACCATATGTGAAGTCACAAAATTATAATTATGAATCTTAGGGTGATTTGCATACTCAAAGACAAATGAACTACAAATGCATGACAATAAAATCTCTGTATTAGTTACTAGTTCTGCTGCTTTAAGACAATAGATGTCTTCCTTCTAGTTTCTAATAACATTTTTCATTTCTAGTTGAGACCTCAACGACTACCTTAACGTCCAGGGTTCTGAGAATATTCGGTTCAGGGAGTGTGTGTGTGTGTGTGTGTGTGTGTGTGTGTGTGTGTGTGTACATTCTGCAGCTCTCCTCTTTCATTTCTATACCCTGAGAAAAATCACCTTTCCCTGTCCGTACTACAATAAGCAAGCAGTCTCGTTCTTCAAGGGAGTCCAAGCTTTTTTTTTTAAATCATAAATCCTAAAACTCTTCCAGCATCTACCCAATACCCACTTCTGCAGCTTTAGATATTTATTGCAGCAACAGTTTTTAGTTCCAAAATCATTGTTCTTTTACTAGAGCTTCTGTTAAAAAGAAGAGAAAATGAAAATTAGCACAAACTGGAATATGTTGTATAAACTGGGATATGTTGTCTAAGAGTTCTGCATGCTAGAAATTCAGAACCAAGTAGACACAGTGATGGGTTCTTCAGCAGACCATTAAGAAACCATTTGCTCCTGGAATATCCATCACCAATTTTGCATTCATATGGTACTCTCCCTGTACCAAAATTTCTCACTTTTTTTGAGGCAAGTCTCATGTAGCCCAGGTTGGCTTCAAACTTGCTATGTATCTTGAATTCCAGATCCTGCATCTAATTCTCAAGTTTTACAATTATAAATATGTGCCACCATGCTTAGTCAAATTTATCTTTATAATAAAGACATTAAATCATGAGTAATTGTTACCTTCCATAATGAATTTAACTTGGTGACTTATATCAACACTCTGACAAAAAATAAAGTCACATTGTGAATTCCTAGGTTAAGACTTCAGTGTATAAATATATGGAAGGGATAATAATGAAACTATAATGTTTTGTGTGGAAATAATATGTGATCCAGAAATAACAGAATCTCAGATGTCTAACAAGATCACTGACAACTGCACTTTGTGCATTAGATATCCCTCCTTTCCCCAACCTATCAATGTGTAAAGCACACCAAAATAGTATGAATTCACCATTCTTTCTCCCCTCATTTTCAAACTGCTGTCTGCATTTCTAGTTATATACCCATTGAGTATTTGCAAAAGTAAATTTAAAATTGTTCAGAATGAATCCATTCCTTCCAAGTTTTCTCTAATGAAGTAATAACTCTGTCTTTGTTCCACGTTAAAACAAATTCTAAAAGTTTCCTCCACTCCTGCATTGTTTCTATGTTTGTTATTCACCAGTTTATGAAGCCCCATTGACTCTCCTGTCCAAAACAATTTTATGTCCCCCTAGTTCCATCTATTCTTTTCTGTATACTAATTTCAGAGACAGGAAGCCTGTCACACCATCTAAAATAATGGTGAATGCCTTACAACCTGTATTTGACAAGTGACTATAAGTACACACATTACATTGTGATGATCAAGATAGACTTCTAGACACCACAAAGAATCACTATCCTATAAAGGTTCAAGGTCTACACAAGGGGCTCATATCAAAGGAAAGAATCATTGATATTGGATGAGGAATCACTTTTCAGCAAGAATCTTCTATTTTACAAGTTGGAACTATAACTTTCAAGGACACAAAATAAGTGCTATCAATTTCCTTTGGTTTTCCAAAACTATATTCATTTACATGTCACATGCAATCTTCTCTGTAACTTTGTGCGTGCAAAAGTTTCCTCAATGTACTAATTGTCATAAACTCAATTGATATAATTGTGTAGTGAAAAGTTTACCCAGTTTCTGCTACTAATTGCTAGTCTTACCTTTTGAGAGTTTCTTTACAGTTTGAAAGGGACTTTTTGTTTCACGATATCTTCTTCCATTGGGTGTGCACATAGAAGGCAAAAGCTACATTATTTCTTGAAGATATTTTTGAAACCATGTGAATTATTTTCTGGTCTTCTGGTTATTTCAGAAAATCATTGTCTACCTTGAGGAACTGGTTCAAATGAGCTACATGATGCAAACAAAAATTAGTATTTTTGATGTTAGAATAACAACAGAAATTCAGGTAAATCCTGTGTCCCTATAATAAGACAGCATCAGCCTTTATAATAAGAAAGATTTTTGTCTCTTAACTTATTTTCTAATAACCTCAATAAAGAACAGCTGCCCTCCAGGTGTTTAACCCACCTCTTCTCCTCTGGACAAATACATCCACTTGAAACTGGAAGAAATCATTCATGTGCCTTTTTTAAATCATGCTTTAAGTGAAAGAAAGTGCTTCTGAGCAATTATATAAGTGACAAAGAGAGCTTCATGTTCTGCCTAGCAGGACCAACGATCACGGGAGGTTTTTATACCTGACACCTACACTCATCATGGAACGTAGCATCTGGAGTGTATCCAAGACCAGCTCTTAATGAAATTCACTGTGACCTCCCACTAATATTTAACAGAATATCTTCGTATAAAAATCCCATCATATTATTCAGACACATAGAGACAGGGGGATATAAAAAGGAAAAGCATCATTTCAGAAACTATTGTAGGACAGTTGACAGTTGTATTGTATTGACAATTGTATTGACAATTAGCAGTCAAGATTAAACCATCAGCCCAGTTCACTATTTCTAGTGAAGGTAGTTTTGTTTTTTTTTCTCACTGTTCTGGTTTGTCAGAGCCAATTATTTATTCCTTTTACTTGATTTTTTCTGCATCTGTTGTTGTATAGCTGTATATACTTTTAGGTATTTATTTAGTATTTAGTTATTAGGTATTTAGTTAGTTAGCAGCTAACTGTTACATATGTATTATTTGAGCTATTATGAGGCTCTATTGTGTTTCAAGTTCTATACAATTAGCTGGATCTACAATAGTTACCAGAACAGAACAAATAAACAGAGTTTAGGCTTACCTGCATTGGCTTTATATATTTTGGCTTGTTTTTTTCATTCTTCTTTCCCTATTTTAGGAACTTTTTATATTATTTTTGAGATTATAATATAATTACATCTCTTATATATAATTATGTCCAAAGTGGAAATCTGCCTACGTCCAACATGGAAATCTGCCTCCAAGCCCTCTCATATGCTTCTCCTTGCTCTCTTTCAAGGTCGTGGCCCCTTAAAATAAAAAATGGGAGCAACCTTTAAAATATAATTATAATCTATGATTGGTTCTAATAAAACAATCATTCAAGAATTATGACAGAGAACATCTAGGTAACCTGTGACTAAGGTAATTATAAAAGGTCATTTTAAAAGTGATACTTAAGCTGAAATGCATAGATGGGATGGGAACCATCTTTATATGGAGGCAGATGAAGAATTGTAAAAAGCTAAGGGCTTACTTAGTATACAGCTAAGTCGAGCATTGGGAAAGGCGGTACAATGCCTTGGATTCGATCTCCAGCATTAAAGGAATAAATAAAGGAAGGAAAGCAGAAGGGCAAGACAACAAAGAAGAGGAAAAGTGGAGGAAATGGAAGAAAATGCAAGCGAGGAAAGGAAATGAACAGAGAAGTACCTCAGTCCTCCTTTAGTATTTTTAGTTTTTTATACTTTAATTGGCTTACAAACTAGCAAGTTTCCTGATAACATCTCCATATACTTCTTAGTTACTGTTGGCCTCCCCTTCCTTTCTCTCTCCATCTCCCTGGCCCGTCAAGCCATGCTTAAACCATTTTGTCCCCCCCAGAACTTTGCACCACATGTCCCCTTACCCTCCCCAATCCCCTTTAAAGCCTTCTTTTCCACCCTTTCATGGCCCCTTTCTATTTCCTGGAATCCGTTCACACTCATTCCCATGTATACATATATAAAGATCAGAAACTAAGACATGCATGCAAGAGAGAACAAGTGATCCTTGTCTTTCAGAGCCTGAGTCACTTCAATGTTTCCAGTTCCTATCCATTTTCCTGAAAGTTTCATAATTTCATTCCTCTTTATGGGTAAACAAAAATTCACTGTGTGTATGTGCAATTTTTTCACTATCAATTCATTCATTGATGATCTCCATTTCCTTGCTATTTTTTTAAAGGAAAAAACTTTGAAGGAAGTAGAGATCAACAGATGTAATCAGTTTAGGAGAAAGTGAATTGGTGGAGCACAGAAGATAGTCACTTTAGTGAAACTGCTCTATACGAAACTATGATAGAGGATGTGTATCATTATACTGTGTATGATGCTATGATAGAGGATGTGTATCATTATACTGTGTATGATGCTATGATAAAGGATGTGTATCATTGTACTCTGTATGATGCTATGATAGGGGACGTGTATCATTGTACTCTGTATGATGCTATGATAGAGGATGTGTATCATTATACTGTGTATGATGCTATGATAAAGGATGTGTATCATTGTACTCTGGATGATGCTATGATAGTGGACATGTATCATTGTACTCTGTATGATGCTGTGATAGTGGACATGTATCATTGTACTCTGTATGATGCTATGATAGAGAACATATATCACTGTACTCTGTATGATGCTATGATAGAGGATGTGTATCATTGTACATTTTCCCAAGGCCACAAAACACACCATCACAAGTGAGCTCCAATATAAACTATGAACAATAATAGTGTTATTATGAACTAATTGGTTGTTTTAAAACTTAACCATTGTGATATGTGATATTGAAATTGGGTACTATGGCTTGAATGTGTCCCCTAAATTTCATGTATGAGAAACTGTGACACAGTTGAGAGATGAGAGTGTTAGGCAACAATGAATGAATGAGTGCTCTAAAACCTAGAGACTGCATGTGAATGGGTTCCTAATAAAAGCAAGAAAGATTACGTAGCACAAGGCACTGTGGTAACACAACATAAGGTATATGAACCCCTTGCATCGTGTCAGATACACAGAGTACACAAATCTTTTGTGGGTTTTTGTTGTTGTTGTTGTTGTTGTTGTTGTTTTATTTGGGACTTTTTTTAATGTGAGTGACATGGGAGGTGATTACCTGTGGTTGGTTCTTCTTGAATCTCTAGAGATGAGTGATCCTCAGGTCAGAAAAACAGCACACCTTCAGAGTCATGTCTGTGAGCACATGATCAAGGTCTCAGCGCTAGCAACATGTCCTCCAGACAGTCTACTCTACCAAATGTGCCTCAGCAAGTTATTCCTGACAGTTCTTTCACTCTGTGATTCTAACCCTCCAATAACTATGTAGACAAATACGCTGCACGTGATAAACCCCTCCTACTTAACCTAGCAACAGAAGATCCTGTGTGTTTAAATAAGAAGCCTGTTTGATATATTAAACTGATCTTAATGTCTCCATTTCAATTTATTAGCAAGAATTAAAAGTGATCAATGTTATAAGCAGTCCAGTTATCAAATATCTCTTTTTCAAATGAATTTATTCTTGAGTGTCACGTGGACATGATGATCATTTATTTAGTGAATATTTGTGCTATACTAAGTCTAGGTATTACAAAAGTGGGAGTGGATGAGGCAGCCGATGCCCCCACTTTCACAGAATTTATAAAGCAACTAAGATACTCAGATGGTGAAATGTTATTGAGAAAATGTTAAAGATGTATGTGGTGATTTAAATAGTGAAGAATGGCTTTATATGAGCATTTGAAGACCTCTGAGGAGGTAGAACTTTAACTGTAGAACAAGTTGAGTTAAGAATAATGTGGTGATATTTTATTTATGATCTAACAAACTTATCTGGGGATCAGAAGACAGAGCCCGCCACTAGATTAGACATAGATGTCAGGCAGTGGAGGCACACACCTTTAATCCTATCACTTGGGAGGCAGAGATCCATCTGGATCTCTGTGAGTTCAAGGACACAGTGGGAACAGAGCCAGGCATGGTGGCACACACCATTAATCCTAGCACTTGAGATCTCATTTCTTTGCTTGGGAAGGACACACGCCTTTAATCCCAGGAAGTAACATGTCAGGACACAGAAAGGTATACAAGGTGTGAGGAAACAGAAACTCATGCTCTGGTAAGGTGAGGTTGTTGGCTGTGGCTTGTTCTGTTTCTCTGATCTTTCAGCATTCACCCCAATATCTGACTCTGGGTTTTTTATTAATAAGACCATTTAGCAGTTCTTGTTACAGGATACAGCCTTTTATCCCACAATTCATGAAGATGTAACTTTGTGATTATCATCATTGTTTAGGGATATACTTTCTTATTTACTCTTTTTACTTTTTATTGTTTCTTTGTGAGTTTCACATCCTGAGGGGGCTCAGAACCCCATTCATCTCTTTGTCCCCTATCATCTGCCCTATGCCCTTACAATGCTCCACAAAACAAAATTTAAAAATGAAAACCAAAAACCATAAACAAACAAAAACAAAACAAAAAAATGATTAAATCTTTGCATGGAAGCTGTAGTGTGGCCCAGTGAGTCACATAGTAAACCCTTTAGTTCATACATGTTTATTTGTAAGTGTTCATTGCAATGAGTCATTGGTCTGGTTTGAGGCCTCTGGCTCTTGCTGCCCTATCAATACTGGGCTCTCACTGGGCCTTTCTTGGACATCCTGTTGTTGCCTTGTATCCTGAAGATCCTGTAACTTTGGATCTACAGGTTGAGGCCCTTCACATGCTCCAGCAGTTCATAGATAAGGTGAGTGTTGAGGTGGGCTATCTCAGAGTCCTGGTCCCAGGCCTGGGTGGTAGCTGGGTTAGTCAGCCTGCCAGCTTTCCCTCATTGTCACCACCCAGGCTAGCTCTCCAGCACTACCCTGGCTAGCTCACCGCATGAGGCAGACAGGAAGGTGAGGGACCAGTTCTTCTGCTCTCACATCCTCAGGTCCAGCTCACCTACACTCACACCACCAGGGCAGCTCTACTATTTTGCCCAGGTGAGGTGCAGGACCCATTCTCCAGAATGCTACACTTGGTGAGGTGCAGGGCCAGCTCCTCCGTTCTCATGCCCCCAAGGTCAGGTCTCCAGCCTGTCACAGGTAGCAAGGAGTAGTTTTGCTATGAAATGTATAGCCCAAGAAATTATTTAATAATATAATATTTTAATAGGCAAGAATATTATTTCTCAAAGTGTATATGTAGGGAATTTGCTTAGATAAATCCAGAAAGTTTACCCCAAATGAAGATATGTCTGTCAACAATAGCCCTCCAGTCTGTGACTACTAGCGCTGTGTCCTAGGAACATACACTTCAACAAGAACCTTAACCTCACAGCACACTGAAGTTTGGCAAGCAAATGAGCAATGATTAAATCTAAGTGGGATATTTTTATAATACTAATTTAATGTATTATCATTTCTTTGAGAGCTTGACATACCAACAACACACTTTAACATATACTGTTCACCTAGCTCAGAATCTTAAGAGTAATTTTTTATAGCTTTTGAAGGATAATTCATGCTATGTGATTCCTTCAACATTTAAGTCAACTTTTGACCCAGAATTTTCTTCATAGCATTTTTTACCTCGGCATTTCTGAGGGTATAAATTAAGGGGTTTAACATAGGAGTAATCATGGTGTAAAATACAGCCACAGCTTTATCAATAGAGAAAGTCATTACTGGGCGCAGATACACAAATATGCAAGGCACAAAAAATAAGATGACCACTGTGATATGAGAGACACAGGTGGAGAGGGCTTTGCGCCTTCCCTCCTTGCTGTGAGATTTCAGAGCATCTAATATGACTATATAGGAGATCATCAGAAGTAGAAAGTTTAGTAGACAGATGAAGCCACTGTTGGCAGCAACAAAGAGACCCAAGGTGTGTGTGTCCATGCAGACAAGTTTCAACAATGGGGTCAGGTCACACATAAAGTGGTCTATGACGTTGGGGCCACAGAAAGGCAGCCAAACTGTGAAGAGGATCTGAATGGTTGCATGGATAAAACCTCCAGCCCAGGCCACTCCCACCAAGAGGCCACACACAAATCTGTTCATGATGATCGTGTAGCGCAGGGGTTTACAAATGGCCACATAGCGGTCGTAAGCCATCACAGTGAGAAGAATGATCTCAGCAGCACCGAAAAAATGCTCAGCAAAGACTTGAGTCATGCATCCACTGAAAGAAATGGTTTTCTTCACAGAGAGAGAGTCAGCCAGCATCTTAGGAGTCATGGAAGAGGAGCAGCAGCCATCAATCAGAGACAGAAAAGAGAGGAAGAAGTACATCGGGGATCCCAGCGCCCTGCTGCTGCTGATGGTGACCATGATAAGCATGTTGCCAGCCAAGGTGAGCAGATAGACAATGAGAAACACGACAAATGAAAATATCTGAAGCTTCATATTTTGAGTCAATCCGATAAGGATGAATTCGGTGATATTATTCATCTTCTCTATCGATTCAGCTCAACTGACAGGTAAAAGTCCTAAAAATAAACAACACACTCACAAGACTTAAACTCTGGCTGCCTTGTTTCTTTCAGTTTCACAGGAAACAAAAGCATGCTCCGGGAGTAGCCTCCACACCCTTCTACATTTGGACACTACTAACTGGACTCAGTGGGTAATTTTAAAAAGGCATTAAGTTGGTAGGGGGCCTATTGAAAAGAATGTGGGAGGGATTGGAGATGGGAAGAAGATAAACATGATCAGATTTCATTGTATACATGTATAAAATTCTCAAGAATAAAAAAGTTAAAACAAGTACAATGTTGTAACAGCTGTTTCATTTTTCACATTACACGTGTAACAGTGAAAGTATGCTTGTTTTATTTATAATTTCCTCAGATGTTTTCAATATTTTAGGTTTATAAAAATGTGATTTTTGAAGTCAAAAGAGAATATTTTGATTCATGAAGTTGTAAAAGTCAATCCACGATCTGGCCATATATGTAGCTTGTAAAAGCTACACAAAAATCTACGCATCTTACCAAAGAAAAATCCATTTTTTTATCTAGTTTTATGTCTTATAAAAGATTGAAGGACACCCAGAGACTTTCATGGGCCATCTTTTTCCTGCTTTACTTGTCTGGAAGCTTCTTAGTTTTTTCGGTATGTAAGTTCAGAGGTTGTGATAAATGTTCATTACAGAAACTGTGACACAGTCTCAGGCTCACCTCTCGGCACTCAGCGAAGGGGTCCTTGAATGTAAAAATTCTGCTTACCCACATTTTAGTCACTCTTATTTTTGCGGTAGTCCCAGTACTGACCAAAACATAAATGCTCAAAGCATTTACTCAAAGAAGGGGAGAGAAAAAGGACAAAGAAAAAGAAAGGGAGAAAGAGAGAAAGAAAAGGAAACTTTAAAATGTATTTACGTATAATGATCAATAATCTTAAACCTCCAGGCGCATATTTTAGAGTCCTGGATCTATTACTATTAACTACATAATATTTTATATTTCAGTTTTAAACCTATCAACCTAAGGAAAAATATACCTAAATTTAGAATTGTTACAAAAATTAAAATTGCGTTTAATTTACTATTTTATTTGTTGCATAATTTACCAGTTCTCATAGAAGTGTTAATAAAGAAAACTTTTTCTAAAAAAGTCTCTGAACATGTCTAGAAGAAAAAGATTGTGAAAACAGGCTAATCAAGGGATTAACCCTTGATTTTCTGAACAAGACAGAAAAGAATGAATGTCAAAAACAAAGTTCATCATATTAAAAGGAGGAAGAAAAACATCCTTCACAAGAAAATATATTTGATTTATTTTTCTTATTTATGTTGAAGTTGTGCATTTCTGGATTCATTTCTTAAAGCCATATACCAATACACTAAAAATGCACTTCTTCCACCTTGGCTTCTGTGGCTAAAGGTGGAGACAATTACATTCAACCAAGTTTACTGTTCAGATAAATGCTTAGTTTGTGCTTGTAACTATGAAGCTGTCCTAGAAGCTATAAGACACTTGAAGACAGTGCAAGTATTGTGTATGGATGGGGGAATGGAGAGATGGACTAAATGAAGCAGAGAAAACAAAGTAAGAATAGAAGAAAAGAAAAAGGGAAATAAAAAGAGTGAAAGAAAAGAGGAAAAACTGGAGAGAAAAATTAGAAGATAATGGACATAAAATCATTTGAGGGAGATTTTTTTTTATAGTTGGAGAGAGAGACAGAGAGTTGGGATAAAGGGAGACCAGAAGACAACTTTGTGGAGTTAGTTCACTCCTCCCTTACACCTTTACATGGGTTCATGGATTCCAGGGATTCAAACGTGGGTTGCCAGACTTGACTATCTCACCAACGCAGCTTCATTTTTAAGAAGACAGTATTTCAAAAAAACTTTTGAAATCTAAACAACTTTAAATCCAAGTTTTATCAAATTCACTTGATAGTCATGGCCCTTAGGGTTAACAACAGAAGAAAACGCTGGCAAATAAGTATCATAGATCATTCTTGCACACTGTCAAGGGAAAGGGCTCAGTTTGCACAATTCCATACAGAGTTAAGAACTACACCCTTGCCATGGATGCAACAAATACTTAAAACAGACTCTATCAGAATTTGCCTCACTGAAAATTATGTGCAGCCAGAACAAATGTCATATTAATTTACTGTTAAAAACAGTGTTTCTGTAAAAGAAAAACATGAAATAAATTTAAAAATAAGAAAAGAGAATCTATGCTTATCCTACTTACCAACATTTATGCTGTCTGCAGGTCTGAGATGTCTCATTCCAGCCATGGATACACTGTCTCAGGTAGTAGATATGCTGATACTGTGCTTAAACACAAGTCAAGGTTTTTTTTCCTTTTTTATTTCTTGAGATTATAATTGAGTTACATTTCCCCCCTTTCCTCACTCCAAACCCTCTCATAAACCTCCACCGCACTCTCCTTCAAATTCATGGCCCTTGATGGTGAAAAGACAGCAATGGTTCCAGCAGCACCCATTCATCTAGTTCTCTGTGAAGCTCAGAGAAGTCACAAGGTTTACTAATTTTCATCCAGTGCTTTGCCCAGTTGTCTTGATCTGGACACTAGGAACTAGGTCATGACTTTTAAAGAAGAGCAAGATTGATTTCCAAGTACAAACAGCCAATAAAGCATTCCCTGGGTGAGACCTCTCCTGCAACCAATGCTTCCAAGCATTCACTTAGACTCTAAGTCTTAAAGCGTGGATGGGAAGTTCCCAGTGGCACAGTTGGTCCTTGAGAGTCAGACTTCTTCCTCTCAGATTTCCAGTTGTAACTGCAGAGTGTGACTGAGAGGAAAGCCACTGCCTTTGATATGAACTCTACCCAGAAAGCCTAGTAGTTGCACTCTCAGGCTTAAATTCTTAGAATATAAATACATGAACTTTATACTAGAGGTAACTCCACCCTGTGGTAAGGACAATTAATTTTAAAAGCCATTGTCAAAATGTCAAACACGTGTCCCACCCTCTTAACTGTCTCTCTGAAAGTGAATAAGACTGGTTAGAAATGTATCTACAGCACTGAGCCAATCACCAACCTGCAATCAGAATCTGAATAATTTGTCTCTCTAGTTTTTATTCAATGAATGTTATTTAAATAGCTAAAAGTGGCTGTGATGTGAGTAACAAAGTGCTCTTTGGTTAGATCCCAGGCTCACTCCTCAGGGGAGGAAGGGAATCAATGATTGGTACCGTGAGCCTGGCTAACAATCCAGGTCTTGAGAGGTAGTAGACCCATGTGAGAAACTTATAAATAAAGCATAAACAAAATGACAGCAGCAAACTGTCTAAATAATAATAATTATAATCATATAGTAATTTATAATTATATAATAATTTAGAATCATAAACAAAAGTGGTTCCCAGTCTCAATCAGAGGAGCTTCTCCTTACAATAAAGGTTGGTGAATGCAGCCACCCATGGCTGCTCAAGGTACAGAGTAAATGACAAATGTGTTAAGTCAAACACTAAATAAGACCCACCCTATAAGGCAGAAGAGGTGTAGTTTCTAAGAGTTGGAAGAAAGGGTCAAGAGCCACAAAATGCCATGATCTAGAACCCACACAATTGCAATTATTAACTCACACCAAATGTAGCTACCTGTACTGGGCTGACACAAGACTATCTGTAACAATAGTAAGAAATGGGGAGGTCACAGGCTCTACTTTTTTAAAAGATTTATTTAATTTTATTTGTGTGTGTGCCTGCCTAATTTATGTGTGACTACACACATCCAAGTGCCTGCAGAGGTCAGCTGGTGATGATTCCGAGGCACTAGAATTATAGGCAGTTATAAATTGCCTGCTTTGGGGAGCCACAAACTGACATCAGGTACCTGACATCAGGTACAAGAGCAGAAAGTGCTCTTAACCTATGGGTCATCTCTTCAATTCCCAGGCCTTTATTCATTCTTGGATAATTTCATACAATATATTTTTATCATATCCAGTCCCTTCCCCTAACTTCTCCCAGGTCTTCCTTACTTCTCTATCCACTTAATTTTGAGAGCCCAACTCATGCTCATGTTCCTTCCCCCACTCCCCTCTTCCCTTCCTTATTCCCTCCCTCTCTCTCTTTCAATCAAACAAACAAAAAAAATGGAGTTCAGTTTCTATTGGCCCCTGGAGTGGGGCCTTCCCTAGAGTGTGGTCCTTTTAGCAAGTGTCACTCCATTGAAGAAAAGTGACTTTCCCTTACCCAGCAGCAATCAAATACCAATGATTCCTTAGTGAGGGGTGAGACTTCATAGCCATCTCCTCTCACCCATGCCTGTCTAGCATGAGCTTCTTCAGGTGTTATGCAAGCTGTCACAATCTCTGTAAGTTCATATGTGCTTCTGCTATGGCCTGTCTGGAAAACACTACCTCGTTGAGGTCATCGGCCACCTCTGACTCCTACAATCTTTCCACTCTCCCACACAGATATGTGTTTAATTTAGGTAGCTAGTAAGGGACTATGGGGTAGAAAGGGATCTTCAACGACTGGGAAATAGACTATAGTGTTATAAAGGGATAAAGGAATAAAATGGATTAGGGATGATTAAATAAGGTGGGGGATAGGACAGCAGGGTAGAGAAGGGAATCTAAGGATAGATGACTAACACTAAATACTTTTTAGAAAAACCAGATGGAAATCTACTAGTATTATATAAGCTTCCTAACATATTTATGTACACATATTTTAAAATAGTTTAAATGAAGTTGCTCTTTAATACCCCAAACAGATACCATATGCTACCAAATAAAAACCCAGTGAAAAGAGTGGAGTGTCTCTTTTTCAGTTGTTCATCAATGACATCCTATAACACCCTCCAAATACTACAGCTATTGTCAATACTATTTGTTATCCTCAAAAACTTGGAACTAAGACCCTATTGTTGAAGATACCTCATACTTACATAAAAGCACATGTAGAAATCAAACTGGTACACAATTGGAAGCTTCATCCTTACTAGACATAACCTCACAGTCCTGAGAGGTGCTGTACGTATTTACTGCTAGAGAAAAAATGTAATCATCTCACTCAGCTGTGAACCCTGGAAGCTACAATAATGAGCTTCCTGGAGAGATATGACATCTGACAAAATAGTGAAATGAATGTTATGGGAGCAACCAACCACTCTCTGTTTGTATTTAAGGTTCAATGAGATGGAACCCATACCTAACATGTTCAATGATACCAAGAACTTAGGACTAGATAGATCGTGAACCTCAGGGAGAAATAAGCTATTATTATCCTGCTAAATGGACATAGCAATTAAAATTATTCTTAATGGCTTATTGCTGAACCCATAGAACAGTGCATTGCTCGACACTCATTAAAGAAGCTTCTTCTTGTAATAGATAGTAATTAATGCAGAAATTCACAACTGGCCAACATGCAAAGAATAAGAGACCTTGGGTTTCTTAACCTTAAATGGGAAGTCTATGTCATATCCCTTTCTTTAAAGCTTGGTGCTCTAATTATTTCCCAAGAATTCCATACATGAGCACAGTGATACCCTCATTCCCTCCTCTCTTTTCCCACTTCAACTCCTCCCTTGTCCTTACTCCTTCTCAAATTCATGACTTCTTCTGTAATTCTGTGAGATTAGATAGATAAATGATGATAGATAGATAGATAGACAGACAGACAGACATTCAGACAGATAGACAGACAGAGGGCCCCTGAAGAGTTCATTTCATGTTGCTGGCATGTGTACATGTTTAGAGCTGACTACTTGTAATTGGATAATCTCATGACTAAAAGAGCTCATGACTAAACAAGACTAGTTACCCCTCTCTCAGTAGCCTTTAATTTCTTGTGGCTCATAGATAGGGCCTTGTGAGATTTTCCCAACCATGTTTACATGTCATCTGTTGTTGTCACTGTTCAGGTCTTCTTTAGGAAGCTATATTGTTGAGATTTCATGGGTGCAGCTTCCCTGTCATATATAGCAAATACTACCTCACAACAGATGTCCTCACACTCGGGCTTTTACAGTCTTTCCACTCCCTCTGTCAGGATATTCCCTGAGCCTTAGATGTAACAGTATGTTATGAATGTACCAGTTTTGGTTGAGTATCTCATGGTCAGGTGTTCTCTGAATTTTGAGCAGTTGTAAATTTCTGCAATGGTCCCTATCTGCTTCACCAAGAAGCCTCTTTTTTTCATGTTTAAGGGCTGAGTAAGGAGGGGTGTGTGGATGTGGGTGTAAGTGCACAGGCATGCTGGGAACTCATAATCAGAAAAGGGCATCAAATCCCCTGGAACTAGGGTGATGGGTGGTTGTGAGCTTCCATGTAGGTGCTGGAAACAAAGTTCTTTACAGGAATAAAAAGTGCCCTTACCCACTGAGTTATCACTCCAGCCCGAAGAAGTTTCTTCTGTGAGAGTTAGGAGCTACACTCATCTGTGGATATAAGAATAAGTATTGTGTTGGTTTAGGAAAGTGACCCCAGTAGGATTTCTTCTAGGGTCCATGACTTACCAGCCGTTGGTAGTTGGCTAGGTTTATAGTGTCAGGCATGAAATCCTTCCTATTGAGTGGGTCTAAAGTTGAATTAGGCAGCTGTTGGTTACCCCCAACACAATAATGCCATTATTACACCAATTGGTATATCTTGGCAGGCTGGTCATTATTGTACTTCATAAGCTTTATAACTGGGTAGGACTGTTGATTGCTTTTCTCTCATGACATCTCACACAGTAACTTCAAACACTATGAGTACCAGTCCTCAGGAGGAGACTTCCATTCAGTTCTAGCATGATTCCTCCAAGTCCTGTGTCCAAAGCATGCAGTGTCTTTAGCAAGGAGGTCTTACCTTCAAGTTATTTGAGGAAACTAGTGGCAACAGCAATAGCCTGTATTATCTTGGAAACCTCTTCATTTTCACTGACCAAGAACTCAAGGAGAAGTTTATCATGCCTGGCACTGGCACTGGAGTTTTTGTTAAATAGTCTATGGTTCTTGGGGAGGGCATTATCACCCCAAGAGGCACAATTTCAATCAAACTTCATAGGTGTGTGTGTACACTCATACTAATATAAATGCTTTTTTAAGTAACCACAAAATAATGTGTTTCCTATGGCTTTTTAAACATCCTTAGTATTATTTATCCTTCCCTCTACCTCTCCATATGTATTGCCCTCTTTGCCCTCCCAGTTAAACCCCACCCCATTTTCCCCTTCATAATACTATGTCCCTCTCTAAAGCTCCTTCTCTCCCTCTCCTTTGTGATCCCTTTTTACTTCCCCAGTTTCTGTGGCCACTCCAGTTTATACACTTATATCTAGAGATTCAGAGCTAGGATATGCAAAGAAGAGAGACCATGGGGTATTGACTTTCTGAGTCAGGATTATCTCACTAGGTTTAATATTTTCTAGTTCCATACATTTACCTACAATTATGACATTTTTCTTTAAAGATGAATAGAATTACATTGTGCATATGTACTATACCTTTATTACCAATCCACCAGTTGAAGGAAATTTAAGTTGTTTTAATTTCCTAGTTATGTAAATAAAATAGCAATGAACATGGCTGAGCAGGTGTCTGTGAAATGGGCTATTGAGTCCTTTAGATATATGCTAAGGAGTGATATATCAGGCTCACATGGTAGATATACCTTTTTGAGGATATTCCACACTGATTTCTAAAGTGTCTTCAGAAGTTTGCAATCCCATCAACAGTTAAGGAGAGTTCCCTCTTTCCCACATCCTTGCTAGCACTTTTTCAGATGTTTTTATTTTTTTATTGAAATAAAATTATTTTCATACAGATATTCTGATCACAGTTTCTCCCCCCAGATCCTCTCTGCTTCCCTGCCCTTCCAACACCAGGCCTTCTTTCTCTTTCAAAATAAAACAAAAAAAAACAGGTAAATAAAGACAAATAAACAAGGATTTAAAAATAGAACAATAAAAACAATTAATGAAGGGAAACAAAAAACAAAGGAAGACATACAGAAAATGAATATAGAGGTAAATACAAAATCCATAAAGACACAAAATTGAAAACTATAATATACAAGCAAAAGACAAGTAAGGTTGATTTTTTAAAAAATGCCCCCTAAAAAGTAAAACGAGCCAGGCTGTGGTGGCGCACACCTTTAATCCCACCACTCAGGAAGCAGAGGTAGGTGGATCTCTGTGAGTTCGAGGCTAGCCTGGGCTACAAAGTGAGTTCCAGGAAAGGCGCAAAACTACACAGAGAAACCCTGTCTGGAAAAAAGGAGTAAAATGAAATAAAAATAATGTCCAAAAATACCATTGAGTTCATTTTGAGTTGATCATCCCACTGCTGAGCATGGGACCTGCTCTTAAGTGTGTTTCGTGTACCCAGTGAGACTCCCTTAGAGAAATTAATATTTCTTTGCATGAGCAGTTGTTAATTAGAGATATCTTCTTGGTGGGGAATGGGAACTCATACTAACTTCCCCATATGAATGCTGAGATGCTATCTGGTTTATACTTGTGTTGGTCATGAGTGTGCTGTCACAGTCTCTATGAGTTCGTACGTGATCTGCACTGTTGTATGTGAAAGACACTGTTTCCCTGATATTATCCATCCCCTCTGGCTCTAGCAGTCTTCCTGCCTCCTCTTCAGTGTAATTCACTGAATCCTGAAGGGATGGGCTTGATGAAGACATTGCATTCAGGACTGGGTGTTCCAAGGTCTCTCATTCTCTGTACATTGTCCAGTTGTGGGCCTCTGTGTCAGTTCCCACCTATTGCAGGAGGAAGCTTCTCTTATGATGGGTGAGTGAGGCACAGGTCTATGGGTATAGCAGAATGTCATTGAGAGTCACTTTTATTGCTATATTCCTTTAGTAGAACAATAGTATTGCTTTCCCCTAGGCTGATGGAGTCCTGGGATTTTTGTTCAGCAAACTGTGGCCTCTGAGAGCAGCATTATCCACTTGTTAAACTCTAAAAAATATATTAATTGTATGCATGATTTCAAGACTACAATTTAGTATTGGATAATCCGTTGATGTACTCTTCCCTGGATAAGACTATTTCTCCTGCTTCCGGTATTCCTTCATTGCTTGTGGTTCTTCATTGAGTCCTCTGGGCCTTTTCCCTGTCCATATAAGTATGTCTGTTGATGTTGTCCTTGTTTAGCTCATGTTTCAGCAGTCATGTTGGTGAGAACTCATTGGTGTAGTTTCTTTGGCTCTTACTAATCTTTCTGTTGACTCATCATTACATAGACTGAGCAGTTTGTATTTGTGTATTTAGGAATATATATGTATATACATATATGTATGTAACAATAATAACAAAAAAGAGGTCATGGATCTGAAAGAGAGTAAGGATTATATGGGAGGACTTAGAGGAAGGAAAGAAAGGAGGAAATGGTATGGTTATAGTCTCAAAAAACAAAATAAATGATTTTTTTTAAAAAAGCAAACAAAAATAAAAATAAAATTAAGCAAAAAAAAAAAAAAAAAAACAAAAAAAAAACAGCCAGACGGTGGTGGTGCACGCCTTTAATCCCAGCACTCGGGAGGCAGAGCCAGGCGGATCTCTGTGAGTTCGAGGCCAGCCTGGACTACCAAGTGAGTCTCAGGAAAGGTGCAAAGCTACACAGAGAAACCCTGTCTCAAAAAAAAAAAAAAATAGTGGGTTTGACCCAGGTAGACTAGTTGTCCCTTTTATTTAGTTCATAAAGTCATAGGTTTCCGTATCATTTCTCCTACATTCCTAGTTTTTGTTTATCCCTCCCCATCACTACCATTTTCCCTCATCCTGCCCCAATACCCATTTAAACACTTCAACCCTAGTATTTGCACCCCTACTTTCATATCGTATGTGTTTCATGCTTGCTCCTCCCCAAGTCCTTTCCTTTTTCACACCTTATCTGATTCCTCTCTTGCTTTAGGGGCTCTAAAGAGATTTTAACTTAAATACAGAAATGTAAAAATTTAAAGCTAGGACCCACATGGGAGAGAGAACATACAATATTTGTCATTCTGGACCTGGGTTACCTCACTCAGTAGTCTAGTCTCACCTATTTTTATAAAATTGTTTGGTTTCATTTTTCTTTATTATGTAATAAAATTAATGTGTGTTGCCATATTTCATTATCCATTCACCAGTCAATAAACACATTGGAGAATTCCATTTCTTAGCTAGTGTGAAGAGAGAAGCAACCAACACAAATGTACAGATATCTCTGTTGTATATTAGAGTCCATTGAGTAGATGCCCAGGAGTGGGTCATATTGTTCTGTTTTTAGTTGTTGTTTTTTTTTTAAAAAAAAAACCTGATTTCCACAATACCTGTACTAGTTTACCCTTCCACAGATTAATAAGGGACCCCTTTCCCTGGATCCTCATCAGCATTTGTTGTCATTATCTCACTAAACTCGAACATAGAATAAAGGTCTCTGCAGTTTAGGAAGGGTGAGAAAGGGGAAGAACAGAGAGACTTGGGATAAAAAAAAAATTCCAAAATATGATTCAATAGGAGAAATACATTCTAAACAGAATAGAGTGACCATAATTCATAATAACTTATTTTAGATACTATAAAAATTAGAACAGGATTTAAGATTCTAAGCACCAAAAAAAAATGATGAATCTATAATGTCACAGAAATCCTTATCATCCTGATGTTATCATACACATTGTCTACATATGTTATTACACTGCATCGATTGCATTAATATATATAAATATGCTAATTCTGATACAGGGTATAATTGGCTACCTCAATTTAAATCACTTAGGGAAAAGAAATCTACATAAACTATCACTACCTATTCCTGTCTAAAAATAGAAAATCATAAGACTTCTTTAACCATTGTTTGACCATATTTGACCCAGGAGCTTTCTAATAACCTTCTTGACCTCCTCATATATATTACTTTCTTATATGTATTATCTGCATGCATTGTCACATTGTACTCCACTCAGAGGTATAGTTACTATTCAATGAAAATTTGGTGCAAATAGGATATAATTCACTATCATCATTTTAACCATTTAAAAAGGAGAACAAGTGTCCATGAAACAGCATGAGACTTTGTTTTTAAAAACACAAATCACTGGGTTTATGCATCATCAGCTTTCCACATTTGACCCCAGAGCTTCTTCATAACTCTTTTGACCTCCTCATTTCTGAGGGTATAGATTAAAGGGTTCAACATAGGTGTCACCAGAGTGCAAAACACAGTTACGGCTTTGTCCGTGGGTAAGGAGGTCATGGGCCTTAGGTACAGGTATGAACAAGGTACAAAGAATAAGACAACAACAGTGACATGAGATGCACAGGTAGACAGGGCTTTGCGACGCCCTTCTGAACTATGATTCCTCAGGGAGTGAAGGATGACTATATAGGAAGCAACCAGCATAGAGAAAATGAGTAAACACAGTGACCCACTGTTGGCAGCAATCAGAGGCCCCAGAGTGTGAGTGTCAGTGCAGGCCAACTCCAGGAGTGGTATTAAATCACACATAAAGTGGTCAATGATATTTGGACCACAGAAAGGTAACTGGGCCATAAATAAAATCTGTATTCCTCCATGGATGAATCCCAGGACTATAGCAGCCCCCACAAGAAATACACACATAGGTCGGCTCATGATGGTCATGTAGTGCAAAGGCTTACAGATGGCTACGTAGCGATCATAGGCCATGGAAACCAGCAAGATGATTTCAGCTGCAGCGAAAAAATGCTCAACAAAAAGCTGAGTCATGCAGCCATTGAAGGATATGCTGCTCTTCTCAGAGATCAAGTCATAGATCATTTTGGGTGCTATGGAAGAAGAGTAGAAACCATCTATGATGGACAAGTAGGACAGAAAAAAGTACATAGGGGTAGCGAGGGCTGGGCTGATGAAGATGGTAGCTGAGATGAGCATGTTACCTGCCACTGTGATCAAATAGATTATTAGGCACACAATAAATAAGAGTTTCTGCAGATCTGGGTCTTGAGTCAAGCCTAGAAGGATGAATTCTGTGACATTGTTCATCCTTTCAAACAGTTTAGTTCAGGCTGTGGTCATAAAGTCATCTGAAAAAAAAAAGATAGACTGTCCCATTAATAATATTTTAAATACTAAATTGAAATACCTTGTCATCTCATTGTTGTAACTACTGAAATCAAAAGCTACATTTTTACTTTTATACCTAAGATCACTTTGCAGATAATTTTGAAGATGGAACGTGGGTTAGCTTAGTATTAGTACTTTATTATAACACTAAAACAAAGCAAAGTCTAATTATAGTTGTTGGCTGAAGGTTAACTATCAACCTTTAAAAAAAATCCTGGGAAAAATCTCAAAGGTGGCCTTCTTTATTTTTCTTGTGGGACAAATAGCATGAATCTCAATTTATTTGAAATTACATTTGTGCATGAACGTGAATGTTAGAGGTCTATGAACACAGTGTTTGTGAAATTCATTATTACACTAAAGAACTAAAGCCTGAAGCCTTGCTGGATGTAAAGATCCTGTGTCCTGTGTATATGATTCCTCTGTATCATATGATGCACATGAACACAGGGACAGAGACAGAACTACAGGGAGAGTTACTTACTTTCTGAATGACAAAAGGATTTTTTTACAGCTCATTAATATAATTAATTCTAGAACAGCAACTTTTATTCCAGACTTCCCACTGCCCCTTCTTTCATGATCTCTCTTTGTATCATTGGATGCATACATGTAAAGGCTCCAAAGTCCTTCTAAGTCCTCACAGCATTTTATGAATTTTCCCAGATGTTGAACTATTTTTCCTCTTTTAGGATTATGTTCAGGGTTAGGTAAAACTCTGCTGGGCACTCACTGTAAATGTAGTTACATGAGGTGAGGGCACCTATTAGAGGGCTGGCTAAGAAAATACACTTTCTGTTTTTGGTATACATCCAATCAAAATAGGTGAATTTATAGTTTTCATTGACAACTGGTGCAAATGTTGATGCTATGAAAAATGTCTTCTTCCAATTTCTGTCCATGTGGACTTTCACTAGCACATCAGAGTTTTTACAAAAGAGGAGAGGTTTTATTCTTTCTCTTACCCTTTCTGCCCCTTTCCACAACACCTGCAAAAAAACAAGCAACATAATTTCCTTCCCATAACATCCAAATTCTGGGTAGAGTTAGCTTCAAGAACCCTCGTTACAATACAAGTGAGGAGAAATGCATTTGGTTTTAAGGTGGCTTAGTCCCTGAGTATTTCTATTTTTTTCATTGGACCTGAATATGGGGACTTCATGGTTAATCATTCTCAATGTATTTAACTTAGGGTTCTAACTTCAATCAAGCTGTTACAAAGAAGACTTCAGAATCAGTGTATTTAGTGAGACTACTGGACATAGCATTTTAAAAGTGACTTCAGTCATTCCCAATATCACCTGACTTGGGAATTCCTACCAATTATTTAATGTTATTGTGTCTCACACATTCATTTTTGTAGCAAAACATCACACTTTGAGTCCACTATAAGATTAAAAGGTCTACTTCAATGAGGATAAACTGTCCAAATCAAGTGAATCCACTTAAAGTATATCAAGAAACAGTGCAATTTCACTGACCTGGGTGTAGTTGACTGTAGAGACGTCTCTGTCTGTAGTTTAGTGCAGTTATTGTTTCTTCCCCTCTGGGCACATGCAGCACAGCTTTCGAGACTCTGTGAGCTGACATCTCTCTAGACAGTTCTGCAGTGTGCATGCTTTCATTTTTTTTTTTGATTCCCATTGTCACAATTTACTCAGAAATGAGCTATTTTAGCCATGGGTCCTATGTACTTTGCCACTCTCCTGAGATATATTTATAGCCATATGTGTTTCCATAATATGGAATATTAAACTTCAAGTTAAAAGCACTTGAAATAAAGCCAAATATCTCAAAGCAGAAAGCACTTGTCTATTCCACTGTAAAAATGTGTAAATGAATAGAATAGCTTAAATGAACCTGTTTTTCTCTACCACTTTGGGAACCTGTTTTGCTTCCTAGTAGCTCACGAACGCTGTACAGAGAGAATTTCTTTCATTTCTAGGTCAAGTTTTCCTGTAACTAACCTCTGTAGAAACTCACTGAGACCAAGCAAGGTATCTTAAACAAATCTTGTTACTCTAATCATTGGCTCACAAACCCTCTGGACTCCCTTCTTCCTTGAATCTACGCCAACATTATAAAAGAATTGTTTAAATAGACTTTAGAAAGAATATAGGCTCTGGTAATGTTTTGGCCTCTCAAATACCCAAAGGACTGGTAATTGTTTCTGTTGAAATCTTTGCCAAGACAGTAGTCACGGTCTTCTGCATACTCCCATTTGGTGACTGCAAACTTCATTAGTAGTGACTTATTTTAGGAATGCAGTTGGATTGGGATTAAATAAGTGTGTACACTGCAGTTTAGGATAAGACCTGCATGCTACACTTTTGAAAACTCCTTTATTAAAATTTTATAAAAACTTCTTTTGCTAATTACAGCTTTGTTGATGTTGACATAGTATATGGAGTAATTTTAGGTATAGTTTAGAATTCAGGGAATAGATTTCTCTCAAAAAACATGGCTAGTCTAAAGGATAATGTTACTTAAGGATTGAAATGACAGTATCCAAGCACTAGAGATGGTGACATTTTCATTAATGGCCCAGTTTAGTCTACAGGATGATGCTGGACCCTTAGCTACCATAGACTGGACAGGAATTTTTAAAAAGTCAGAGACACTATTTTCTTCAGTGTGATTGCCTACCTCAAGTTGTGTCCTGTGTAACTGAAGAGCCTGGATTTTTTTTCTCTACTCCACAAAGAACAGATACTGATTCTTAGGTGCCATGTTCTCAATAAGTAGGCATTGAGAAAGTCACACACAGCTAAAGATTCATGTATTTATATGCACAGAGTTGGGGAACAGAATCACTCTACAAAAGAGGTTCCAGTAGCTCCTGAGGTGATGTCAAACTCATTGAACCATCACACGTAATCACCTTTATGTTGATGTTATCAATCTTTGCATTTAAACAAGGGTAATATACTTCTGAATACAAGTACCAGTGAAGCAAAGCACATCTTCCAACTCTATTGTGAATAGTCAACATTTGTTGCCTTTGTTTACTACCAATCTCAGTCATGGACCTCTCTATATTTAATTAATTTAAGTGCAAAGTTTAGTTTATTGCCACTAGGTATATTAACATTATTGTAAACCATCTTCCTCATTAGTATCTATGAAATATTTTGTTCTTCCAAACTGTATTACTTGGTAACTGTCTTAGTGAGGGTTTCTATTGCTGTGAGGAGACACCATGACCATGGCAACTCTTATAATGGAAAATATTTAATCGTAGTAGTGGCTTATAGTACAGAGGTTCAGTCCACCACCAGCATATGAACATGGCAGAGTGCAGGCAGACATGGTGCCGGCTAAATCTTGATCAGAAGGCAACAGGAAGTAGGCTCAGACACTGAGTGGTATCTTGAACATATATGAGACCTCAAGCCCTCCATCACTGTGACATACTTCCTCCAACAAGACCACACCTACTCCAATAGGGCCATACCTCCTAATAGTGTCACTCATTGTGAGATTATGGGGCCAATAACATTCAAACTACCACATTTCACTCCCTGGCCCCCATAAGCTTGTAAGGATATCATCACGCAAAATGCATTTAGTCCAACTTCAAAAATCTCCATCGTCTATCATAGTCTCAACAATGTTCAAAGTCCAAAGTTTAAAGTCTCTTCTGAGATTCATGTAATCTCTTATAAAATCAAAATCCAAAATCAAACCCAACATATAATGACACAGTCTATACATTAATTACTGTTCCAAAAAATAGAGAAGGGAGCATAGTGAGGAAATACCAGACCAAAGCAAGACTGAAAGCCAGCTGGGCAAACTCTGCATCTCCATGTCTGATGTCTGTTATGCCTATATCTCAGAGACCCTTCAAAGACCACCATGGAGACCAAATCCACGTGTAAAAGCAGAGAGCCATTATTCAAGCTTGAGGTTGGGCTCTCTGTCTGTCTGAAACAGCAATGAGAGCAGAGAGTGCCAAGCCCTGTCAGATAGGGTTTTTAATCATAGCAGAGGTTGGGGAGAGGGGATTTCCAGGGTTTAGGACCCTGATTGGCTGACATTTACCTAGGGGTATCTTGATAAAAGGGGATAGGTGTATGCTGGCCTAAAAGACATCTGGCATTCTTATCTATAATGGTTGGAATGTTAGGTATTTTTCCCCTGGATGGGAATATTAAATATTTACCCCTTGGATGCTGAATGGCCTGTTCCTGGGTGGTGGCAGTTTGTGGTTTTTCCTGGAAATGGGTGTTGCCTTACAGTAAACTGAAATTTAGGCCTACTCTCTAGCTGGTTTTTATTGAGCCTGTCATGGTAGCATTGTAGCCATCTGCCCTGGGCCCTACAATGTCAAAATGTTCTTCCAATCTCCAACTCTGCTCGGCTTTGTTAGCTACAACACACTTCCTTCTCTTGGGCTGGTTCCACCCCCTGTTCCCAGCTTTACTTGGCAGATATCCCACAATTCTGGCATCTCCAACATCTTGGGGTCTCCAAAGCAATCTAAACTTCAACGTCACAGCTTCACAAAATGGCCTCCTAGGACTACATTCATTGACACGCTGGACACATGACTGGCCTCAGTGACTTTCCTTAGATGTGGGGGCAAATTCCATAGGCCATTTCTTCTATCCTTAATGCTAAAGGCAGAACCATATGGCCTAAGCTGCCAAGTTCTGCTGCTTGCTGGGGCTGGAACATGGCCCCCTCATTCAATTACATCTTCAACAGCTTTCTGTCCTTTAATGCCTAAGCTTGGCTGTCCTGAAACTGGATGTCTAGACCAGACAGGCCTCAAACTCGGAGATTTGCCAGCCTCTGCCTTTTTAGTGCTAGGATGAAAAATATATACTACCACACCAAGCTCTAAGCTTTTCTTTAGTTCTTTTTCACAAGCTGGAAATTTAGCTGCGTGGGATCTTGTTCTGAGGTCAATCCATTTCTTCATCTTTTTATCTCCTTGAACACAAGAGGTAACTCCATTCCACTTACTGGTGCTCTTTTTCTCCTCAAAATTTACATTTTGCAATTTACCCTGCTCAGCTTGCTCTGATTCATTATAAATCTTCGTTAGAGTTACCACTAATAACCACACAACAGAGTCTATATTAGGCTGTTTTGAGATTTTCTCTGCCAATTGAATTAATCCAAAACTCTTCATGATTGCAATAGTTACTTGCTATCCTATTCTGGTCTTAATATCTACAATTTTTAAAAAACTGAAGTTAGTAGATATTGCAGAATATTTGTTTACACTGTGAAGATGTGTCTTTGCCAAGGTACCTTCTGACTGGTTTAATAAAGAGCTGAATGACCAATAGCTAGGCAGAAGGAGGTTAGGCAAGACTTTTGGAGACAGAGAGGGCTCTGGGAAGAAGAAAGGTGGGGTCTCAAGCCAGACACTGTGGGAGACAGGAAGTGCAAGATGGAAGAAAGATAACACCATGTGGCAGGACATAGATTAAAAAATATGGGTCAAGCTGGGCGGTGGTGGCACATGTCTTTAATCCCAGCTCTTGGGAGGTAGAGCCAGGCAGATCTCTGAGTTTGAGGACAGCCTGGTCTACAGAGCAAGATTCAGGACATGCACCAAAACTACATAGAGAAACCCTGTCTTGAAAAAAAAATTGGGTTAAGTTATAAGAGCTAGTTGAGACAAGCCTAAGCTAAATGCCAAGCTTTCATAATTAAAAATAAATTTCTTGTTCATTATTGGCAGTCCAAAGATAGTCTGACAAGAAAGCTTACTACATATAGCATCCAATGTGGGGGCATGTATTTCCACATAGGACCTGAGAAAGCTTTTTTAAAAATCCTTCCAAACACACAAACACAGAGCCAGACATGGCTTCCTAGTCCCGAAGTCTCTCAGGTGGGCCATGGTGGTGTACAGAAATGTGGCTCCCAGGGGCTGCCTGCGGGCCTGAGCCAAGTGGCGGGTTTAAGGCTTGGCTCACATGGTCAGAGAAGGCTGCAGGTGCACTATAAAGTAGTCCAGACTGAGAAAACCTTTAAACAGATACAGTAACAAATAGACATAGTCATAGAAAAAAAAATAAATAGTTTAGGAATAATAAAGTCTTTAAAGAGAGAGTAAAGTAATATAAAAAAAAATGAGCCATGTAAAGATGGGAAATACACAGGGAATCTGGATCCTGTATGTTGACTGAACTTTTTTAATGCTGATGAGCAAAGGGCAGCTGTTGCAAGATAGGACTATGGAAGGGATTGATGAATTAAACCAGTGTATATACTTTAGGGATGCCTTGGGTCCAAAATGAAAGTTCAGAATGGAAAATCATGTTGCATTGGGGGAGAGGTTATACCTTTGTTTCCACAGGAAACAAAAAGTTATGGTTCTCTTCAAAATTAATAAAGATCAGATTTGATAGGAGGACATCTCCTGAGATTCTTGGCTACAGACATGAAGGAAAAAGCCAAGAAAGACCACAGGGCAGGTGACCTATATGCTGATCCCTTGACATGGGAGCAGCTCACAGACTGAATGAGATATGATAAATCTTGTTGGCTACAGAATCCTCATGACTTATTTTTACATGTCATCCTTTCATATGGATGGATGGAGATTTATATTACAGTTTGGTTATACAGTCCAGATGAACTTATAAAGTTGATAGATGCCTTTTACCTACTCAAACATAAAACAAAAACAAATTTTACCTGACTTGTGCATACCACACATTCCATACTTGTGTTAATGCAGATATACATGTTACCTTTAAAACTTTATGTGTTTTCAGAAAAAAAATACCAGACATTATTAAAAATAAGTATCCCAGATGATCCATCCTCTCAGAATGCTTCTACTATGGTTTCTTCAAAATTTTGCTTCCAGAACAACTTCAAAGCTGCTAGCAGAGATAGTCCAACCTCACAGACTATTCAGCCAATACTTCAGATAAGATCTACACTTTCCCATCACCCAGAGACTAAACAGAAAACAATACAATTAGTTCTCCCAGGACTTTACACTTACTCCAAGTTTCTCAGGGTCCCCTGAAGATGCCGTCACCCCCAGACAAAAGGAAGCAGGCTAAAGAACATGACACCCACAGTTCCAAGAGTGGAGTGAATGGTTTTTGGTCATTTGGTGTGTTATGACTGTTTGTCATCATTTAGTGGGGGTTGGTAACAAGTGGCTATTGTTCATGGTCAGTAAAAAAGCTAAACAAAAGAAATTAGATTCAGATATCTCTTTCTAAAGGGAAAAAGGGGGAATATAGTATAGAAATGATCAGATAAAAGAGTGGAGTGGTGAGTCTACTTTTGAACTATTCTCAAATATTTTACATTGATATGGAATTTTGGATATTGGTACAAATTTAAGGGTTTTTTTGTTATACTGTATCTATGTTTCTACTCCTGTTTAAGGTATTGTACCTATGCAGTTCATTTAAAAACGTAATGTAAAGTTTTAGTCCTTGAAAGCTATTTAGGATGATAAAGAAAGACGGGTTAGTAGTTAGTCATCTATAAAAATTAAAGTATGCTGAACATTTTTAAGATATTTCTTCACTTTTTTTTTCTTTTGAAACTCTCTGTTCAAGTACATAGGCATTTTTCATTGAGTTGTTTGTTTTTTTTCTTGATTCTTTGTGGTCTTATTTTGTTTTGTTTTGGGTATCTTTCTGTAGTCTCAATATTAATCCTCTGTCAGTTATATTGCTGTCAAAGACTCTCTCCCTATTGTGAGTTTCTTTTTAATTTATTTTATTCTTTTCAGTTGGACATTTACTGAATTTTATTTTTTAACTTTATCTTATCGGAAATTATTTCTTTAGTTTTTTTTCTTTTTCTTTTATTTTTTTAAATTTTTTTTCTAACTCTTTGTCTTTTCTAGAGATTCCATAATTTTTTGTGCACTTGAGGTCTTCTTTTCAATTCCTTAACTTGCTTTTCTATTTTTTCCTCCTTCTCTCACTCCTTGTTTATCTTATTCACTTACTATTTTGACATTTACCCAAAATAACTCACAACTTCTTAATACATCAAGATATGAGACCAGAAACTTTGAAACTCTAAGGGAAAAATACTTAAAGATATAGCCATAGAAAAATACTTTCTGAAAAAGATTCTAATAGCACAGGAAAAATCCCAGGGACTGACTAATGTGATTGCAAAGTACAAAAAAAAAAACTTCCACAAAGCAACACAAACCATCAGCACAGTGAAAGCACAGCCTACAGTAAACTGTGTACCAGAGGAATAATACCTATAACATATAAAAATGCAAAAATGAACAAGAAAATTTACCTGATCCATAAATGGATTAATGATCTGAATAGACTGTTCCCAAAGAAGAGTTATAAATACAAATAAATATTTGATAAAACATGTTCAGCATGCTTAACCATCAGGAAAATGATCCTTTCAGCGCTATTCATAATAGTTGATATATAGAATCAGTTTAATTGTCCATCAAAGTATGAAGGAATAAAAAGTGACACAGAGAGATTGAAAGAAGAAGGTCCGGTGTGTGTGTGTGTGTGTGTGTGTGTGTGTGTGTGTGTGTGTGTGTGTAATGCCATTATATCTTTAAAATGAAGGAAACATTGCCATTTGAAGCAATACTTATGGACCTGGAAGGCATTGCACTAAGTGAAAGAAATCAAATGAAATTCAAATACTGTATGTTCTCACCTACAAATGGGTGCTGAAAACAGCCATGTCAAAGACATGAGTAGAAAGGTAATGGCCAAGGACTTAAGACAGATGAATTCTGTAGAAGCAATGTACAGGCAAGTGATTGTACTTAGTGATTCTATATTACACACTTGAAATTTGCCATGAGGGTAGTTGTTTCTTACTATGAAAAAGCAGTCTGCCCAGATGCTAAATTCTTTACTAAGACTGCTTGTTGTCATTATGTTATATTGTGTACATATAAAAGAACACTTAAACACCAAATCTTAGACTACTTTTACAAAATATATTAAGATATGGTTGGAAAGAAGACCAACATTTGGAGGCAAGTAGTTTTAAGGCTCCCATTAATGCCCCCATTGCTTTAGCAAGAAAGAGTGCATTTTCAGAGAAATTTTAATGCTTATAAGAAAATTGAAGGTGCTTCTGTGCTGTTGCTCAACAACAACAACAAAAAAAAACCATGTAGTTTTCCACCTTGAAGTTATTATACCTTGATATCAACATGGCGTTTGGATTTCTTAACCTGAGATAACACAGAGAAAGGAATGCCACCAGCTTTCATCACAATTCAGAGAATACAATTCCCCACCAAACAACTTTTTTCCAATGGTGTCTCTCCAGAATATCTGCTTCCAAGACAAATCTTTTCCATCAAAAGAGATAATTAATCCCAGGAGAAAACCCAACAGCTACAAGACAATGCCTCTGCATCTTTGTGGGTCCTCTTTAAATATCTGTATAGTCTAAGATAAAAACAGCTTTTGCTGCTAATATCTGCAGGTCAGGATTCATCATTAGTAGAGTGATTTGTCTAAATATAATTCCTCCACACTATCTGCCTTCTACCCAGCAGAAGCAACAATTTTGCTTTGAGTATCATTTCTTTCTATAAATCTATTAAAAATTCAAATCTCAAGTTTTCTATAACATTGTTAAGAGGCTTTAGGCTAGGAGAGATTTGGATTAATAGACTCAACTTTTGATTTCATATCAAATTATCTAAGTGAATCTTTTTCTAAGTGTAGTATATGTTTCACATTGAAATAAATTATTCTTATAGAAGGTCAATTTGAAGATGGTGTTGTGTTTGGATATTCCCAGACATTATTAGAACCATCTAAGGTAAGTTTTTTTTTTCTTTTTCTTTTTTTTTTTTTTTTTTTTTGAGACAGGGTTTCTCTGTGTAGCTTTGCGCCTTTCCTGGAACTCACTTGGTAGCCCAGGCTGGCCTCGAACTCACAGAGATCCGCCTGGCTCTGCCTCCCGAGTGCTGGGATTAAAGGTGTGCGCCACCACTGCCCAGCCAAAGGTAAGTTTTATAGTGGGATTGATATGTATAAAAGATTCTTACTTTGCTTGTATGATGATAATTATTTTTCAATGCTTTTCAAATATATTTATATATTATTTTATCCTCACCTTAAGTCTGTGACATTTAAAAATTAAGATTCACTCATATTGCAATTGAAATTTAAATTTTTAAAGGATTTATAGGACAGCTTTCTGAAGCAAAACACCATGAATCTGGCATTTGTCTGAAAAAAATCCAAACAAATTATGAAAGAAAGTTTCAGTACATTCCATATACACAAAAGATTTAAATACAAACATTAGGCGACATAATTACCAAAGGTTTACTCTATGCACACAGAAAATCCTTCATGGGATTACTGCTGTAGATAACATGATTTTATGATATCTTGAAGAGTGATATTTGTAATGACTCTCCATGAGCTTATCAGGTGGTTAAATACTTATCTATGGTATTGTTCTACTTTTGATTCTGTGGTATATTTTCCTATATATCTTTTGCAATAATTCTCATAACAATTTATAAAATGTATCTTAACATCTTCACTTCATAGGTGAGGAAATAATAACATAATATGCCAACAAATGCACCTAAAAAAGAAATTGCACAGGGAAGAACCAGGATTCTAATCTGGAGTTTGGATTCTAAAATACCCCTATAGCTACTGTTGGAGAGCTTTACAACATTTTGAAGGACAATCTTGAAGACTTCATTTTGCAATTATACTAGAGGTGAGTGGGATGATGAAAGAGGCCAAAATCCAAGACTCTGCCACTAAGTGCAATACCACAGTTTTCTTAACACTTGAGAGTGGAAAGATTGATATTGTGTGAATTGGACAATGTGTTCCCTATAAATTTACTCTAAAATAGTATGAAAATAATTATATTATTTTGGTCATAATAAAAAGATTAAATAAAAATAATTAAAGTTTACTTATTATAACAATATAGAGTGTAATCAGGAATTTAAAGTAAAATAATAAAACCATAAAAATAACTTGAATTGTAAATTTGACTGTTCCTTATTAATTCTTTGAATTTGGACTCAATTGCTACTTTCTGTAGTTCTATTTTCTAGTATTTTAAATAATGTAAAAATAACTAGTGACCATCTTATAAGATTATAATTAGAAAGAATCAGGAAATATCTACAAATTCATAATATACTCAGTGATTAGTCATTTTAGCAATTTTGTTCTTCTTGCTGTGACAAATTACATTTAATCTTCATGATTCTTGCCTCATTTGAGAAATAGATAAAACGATGTCAACCACATAAATTGTTATAAACATTAAGGAAGGCACATGTGCACAGGAAATTGGATGTCATGCCTCATAAAAACTCGATCACATGAAAGTATACAGTACTACTGTGAAATTATTAGATTTAATAAGCATAATTTTTAATGTTCACATTTTTATCAGAATACAAAATATCAGGATTCATTATGTTATTTTTCAAGGAAATAAATTTTTCTGGATCTCCTCTCCTCCTCTCCCACACTCTGTTCCTGCTTTTTGACTTCCATCACAGTCCTTGTATCCTCTATATTCCCAGCAATTACACCCTAGAACTTCTATGTCACCTACTCTAAGTAGGGTCTGAACTCCTCTCTCTGACTTCCCTTCTAGTACTCAACCTCAGACCTTCTCATTAGTATCCAATATTTCCCCTTCTTCAATTTCCTTTTTAGCTTTCCACTCATATTCATATACCTGCTAAGTTTCATCATTTCATATAAACATAGAGAGCATGCTTCAGCTTTGCATTCATGGTCTTTTCACACATCATCTACCTCTTTATTAAAGTTCAGCTTCCACTAGCATAAAATCTACTATAAATTAGATCCTGAGTCACAACAGATGGACAAGTATATTCAGTTGTCCTTTGCCCTACACACTCATAAAAATTCCTCATATTGATCTCTTAAGAGAGTTATCACCTGAGAAGCAACTTGAAGAATTCAGAATCTTTTTTAGAACACAAATTAAAATCTCATGAAAATTCACAAATAAACAGAATACAGAGATCTGACGCTTATTGAGGTGGAAAATTTTAATAGATTCATGGTTGTATTGATATTTTTCAGATGATATAACCAGCTATCACATGAAATAAAATGGAGAGTCAAAACAATGTGACAGAGTTTATTCTTCTGGGGCTCACAGAGAACCCAAAGATGCAGAAAATTGTGTTTGCTGTGTTTTTTCTTATCTACATCACTTCTATAGCAGGCAATGTGCTCATTGTGATCACCATAATTTCTACATCATTATTAGAATCTCCCATGTACTTTTTCCTGGCTTATCTGTCCTTTATTGATGCCTGTTACTCCTCCGTTAGCACCCCTAAACTGATAGTAGATTCACTCTGTGAAAAGAAAACCATCCTATTCAATGGATGCATGACTCAAATCTTCGGGGAGCATTTGTTTGGAGGTGCTGAGATCATCCTGCTGACTGTGATGGCCTATGACCGCTACGTGGCCATCTGCAAACCCCTTCATTATGCAACCATTATGAGTCGACGACTATGTAGCCTGCTAGTGGGAGTGTCATGGTTGGGAGGTTTTCTTCATGCCACCATACAGATCCTGTTCATTGTCCGATTACCCTTCTGTGGCCCTAATGTCATAGATCACTTTATGTGTGATCTTAATCCTTTGCTCAACCTTGTCTGCACCGATACTCACACTCTTGGACTCTTTGTTGCTGCTAACAGTGGCTTCATTTGTCTGCTGAACTTCCTCCTTCTGCTGGTCTCCTATGTAGCCATCCTGCGCTCCCTAAAGAACCACAGTGCAGAGGGAAGGCGCAAAGCCCTCTCTACCTGTATTTCACACATCACAGTGGTTGTCTTATTCTTTGTTCCTTGCATATTTGTGTACATGAGACCTGTAGCTACCTTACCTATTGATAAAGCAGTTGCTATGTTCTATACTATGATAACTCCCATGTTAAATCCCTTAATCTACACCTTGAGAAATGCTCAGATGAAGGATGCCATTAAGAAATTAGGTAGCACAAAAGTTCTTTCAAATAATAAATGAACATACCTGGAGCACAGTATGAATTAAATTGAATCATAAAATAAAACAGGTACAATCTATAATTTTAGCAAGGCTAAATCATTTATTGGATGAGGAGAAAACTAGTTAGGCAATTTATTTACAATTTCTTCACTAAAGAGAGTAGAAATGGGTGTAAGAAACGACAGCATCCACTCCATGCATATTTGGGAAATTCTATTGAATTCAGAGTTTTTCAGTCACTCATCCTTGTATAAGTAGTCACACGATTACCATATAGTAAAAAGTGAACAAATAATACATGTTAGTGGTGAAATATAATCTCTCTGGTAATCCAAAGGTGGGTACTGATAGTCTTCCCGTTTTCAGAGACCGACAGAAGGGCAAGTACTAAAACGTTTAAGACTGAGAAACAGTGGCCAGGGTAAGACTGGTTGTCCAGGCCACTCTTCTCTCTTCGCACTCTGTGAGCTGATGGCAACAGAAATGTTAGACAAACGTGGATTCTCAGCATATGAATGACAATGTTGCCTTAATAGTCTCTCTGCTCACATCGAGATTTCATTTTCTGAAGAACAATTCTCTCTCTTTCAACCACTTTACACTTAAGTAATGGTCTATTATTTAAAGCTGTTTTTTAAAGTGAGCTTATCCTTGGGGATGATTTGAGGGAGGGAGACATAGAGATTTGGTGGTTAATGGATGAAGCTGAATTGGAGGTATAACTTCTTATGTTCTATAGCATGTGGGTGATGCAAGTTTTATGACAATTAATTGAATTTTCTAAAATATCCACTAAAGAGTAATTAAATGTTCCCAGTACAAAGATATGATGTATATCTGAGGTGATAGATATACTGGTCTGATATTGTACATAATATACATGTAATAAAGTATCATATGGTGCCCCATAAATATGTGTAATTATTGTATGTCAATTACAAATAAGATACATTTAAAATGCATGTGCCGCCTGTGGTGGTTTAAATAAGAAATGTCTCCCATTGGCTCAGATACTTGAACACTTGGTCCCTAGTTGGCTGTGCTGTTGGGGGAAGTGATGCAGCCTTGCTGGAAGAAGTGCATTATTGGAGCTGGAATTGAGATTTCATAGCTTTGCCCTACTCCAGTTTGTTCTTTCTGCTTCCCCCTTACAGCTGAAGAGGTGAATTCTCAGTTTCCTGTTCCCGTAGCCTTATCTGTCCCTTGGGTCTATGCCTCCCACCATAGTGGACTCTTATTCTCAGGAAACATAAACTAAGTTAAACCATTTCTTCCATGAGTTGCCTTTGGTTATGGTATTTTATCACAACAATAGAAAAGTAATGGATACATACTGCTCCAAACACACACACACACACACACACGCACACACACACACACACACACACACACACACACACACACACAAATTCAGGATAAATACATTCAGGTTTTTATGTCTCTTATGCAATAATCAACAATTACTCTGAGCCCAGTGACTCTATCAGAAACAGTGACATTTACTACTGTTTTGATGGTAAATAAGGGAAAATCCAGGTCTTCTCTTGACTTAGCTTAGTACCCATTAGGACATTTTAAGAATTAGGGGGAAAAAATTGTAACATAGTAATATAAATGATTAGAAAGTAAAAGTGCATTCTGTATTAGCACAAAATTAGACAACCCAAGAAGTAATTCCTACATAAGAAATAGCAATATGAGTGCCGGGCGGTGGTGGCGCACGCCTTTAATCCCAGCACTCGGGAGGCAGAGGCAGGCGGATCTCTGTGAGTTCGAGGCCAGCCTGGGCTACCAAGTGAGTTCCAGGACAGGCGCAAAGCTACACAGAGAAACCCTGTCTCGAAAAACCAAAAAAAAAAAAAAAAGAAAAAAGAAAAAATAGCAATATGAGGCAAAACATTACAGATGGAGTCAGGAGCTGGATGATGACTCACTTACCAAAGTGTTTGCTGTGCAAACATGGGGACCTCATTCCAGCCCCACAGAACCCAATCAGCAACTAAGCAGAGTTAGGAACATGAGAAATAGTCTTCCCCAGGGAAAATCACACCATTGATTGTCCAATACCAAATGGTCATCCCTAAAAACATATAACATTATACAGTAGCCTTATACAGACTTAGCAGATTGTATTTATATATTTAGGAATATACAAATATATACATTAATGTATGTAACAACAAATAGTGAAAAATAGAAATGATTAATTTAAAAGAGAAAAAGAAAGAATATTTTGGAGAGCTTGAAGAAAGGAACGGGAAAGGGGAAATGATGTTTATATTATATATATAAAATAATGAAATTATATTGTAATCTCAAAAATAAAAGAAAAATTTAAAATGCTGGGCATAGGTTGCATGATTCTGTAACCCCAGCATTGGTAGATCAGAGAATCTCAGAGCTCACTGGCCAGCCAACCAAGCTAAACAGTGAGCTCAGGGTTCAGTGAGAGACCCTGCCTCAAAAAAAAAAAAAAGGGATAATGACAGTGGAAGACGTTCAGTGTCCTCCCCTGTCATCCTTACACACATGCATATATATGCACATGTACCTATATACATTCAAAAACACAAAGACACGTACTCTTAACACACACATACGTAAAGGTATCAGTAGAATGCATAGGCATGAAGCTGATCTGAAAGTATATCATGAAGAAGGAAAACATTTAAAAGGCTTTCTATGAGAGATTGTTTCACAGCAGACTTCTTGATGTTCTGGCTCTTACAATCTCAGTATTTCCACCTATGCATCTCCACCTAAACTAATTATCTGAGAAAATTCAAGGAATATGTACTAGTTATAAACAAAAGGTCTTGATATAGGATGAATGTTAGAGAAAGTCATAAACAAAACAGTTTCTTGTTTATGTCACTGGAGAATGAGAGATCTTAAATTGTGAATAAGGTACAAGAATTTTCTTATAAAATGGAAAAAGTCTCATCCAATCAATTAAATGCATTCATATATCAAAAAGATAATAAATAAATTCCTCCATCAGCCTGGCTTCCTATGATCTGAGACATCAGCTGTTTTTCCTGTCTTTAATTTGAACTGTAAAGCAGCTTTTCCTGCCAGCATTCACTATGAAACTACATTATTGCCTGTCCTTGTTCTGGTATCAGTCTTGGACGATAACTATACTACAAATTCTACTAAATCTCCAGTCATTTGTAGACCTTGGAGTTTTTAAGCTTCCATAACTATGAAAGATTAGAGATATGACTCAAGGGGACTGCTGTGGAATAATCCTCTTGTATACTGTAAAGATTTGTCACTCAAATTGGTTTAATAAAACACTGATTGGTCAGCAGCCAGGCAGGAAGTATAAGCAGGGCGACCAAACTAAGGGTGATAGAAAGGAGAAGGGGGATCGAGAGAGTTGCCACCAGATACAGAGGGAGCAGGAGATGAATGTGCCATGCTAATAAAGGAACAGCCATATGGCAGAGGGTAAATAAGGAATATGTATTAACTTAAAATGTAAGAGCTAGTTATCAATAAGCCTGAGCTATTGGCCAAGTATTTATAATTTATATTAAGCTTCCAAGTCAATTATTTGGTAAGCAGCTGCCAGGTATTTGGGAACAGGCAAGTGGGTGAGAAACATCCATCTACTGGGGACCGCACTTATCTCTCATGCACAAGGCCCTGAATTCAACCCCCAATCCCATAAAGAAAGTTACATAACCACATGACCAAATATATTATAATAAACATGTATTCCTTATAATAAGTAAATTTCATGTAATTTATTATAATTAATAAATATGCTTTATTTTAAGGGTCTTTTGTTCATCAGTTTTTGCTAGAGTCATGAAATCAGTAGGAGGTGATAGATAGATGGATACAGGCATGCATAGACAAAGAGATGAATAGTCTGTGTGTTACTTATATGTATGCTTTCAGGGTTGACTGGTATTATATAACCAATTGGTGTGCTTTTCCCTAGAGAACACTATTTTTCCCACTCAACATTCTTTAGTTGCCCATAGATCTTTGAGGCTTTGTGACCTTTTCCCATCCACATTGGTGCATCTATTCATGTCATCCTTGCTCAGCTTATGTTTGGGTGATCATGTTGGTGAGACTTTATGAGTGTAGCCTCTTAAATTCATAGAGGACCCAATCTCACAAGAAACTCCCTGATCCTGGCTCTTACAGTCTTTCTGCATTCTCTTCTACAATGTTCCTTGAGCCTTGGGGGCAGACATATTTTATAGATGTATCCTTGGACTGGTCTCCACAACTCTGCATTTTGATTACTTTTAATAAAAAGCCATTTTTTAAAGTTAGGACAGAAAATCTAATTACTAGCTAGTTTTGTGTTAACTCAACACAAACTAGAATCATCAGAGAAGAGGGAGCCTCAATTGAGAAAATGCCTCTGTAAGAATAGGCAAGCTTATAGGGCATTTGTTTAATTAGTGATTGATGAAGAAGGGCCCAGCCCATTATGGGTGGTGCCATCCTTGGGCTGGTAGTCCTGGGTTCTATAAGAAAGCTGACTGACGTGCTAGAAACCTCATCCAACTACTGAGGGATCTGGATGCAGAGATCCATGACTAGGCCCCAGGTGGATCTCTGGGAGTCCAATTAGCGAGAATGAGGAGGGTTTATATGAGAGAGAATTGTTGAGACCAAGGTCGGATAAAGCACAGAGACAAATAGCCAAACAAACGGAAACACATGAAATATGAACCAATGGCTGAGGGGTCACCAACTGGATCAGGCCCTCTGAGTGGGTGAGACAGTTGATTGGCCTGATCTGTTTGGGAGGCATCCAGGCAGTGGCACCGGGTCCTGTGCTCATTGCATGAATTGGCTGTTTGAAACCTGGGGCCTATGCAGGGTCCCTTGGCTCAGCATGGGAGGAGGGGACTGGACCTACCTGGACTGAGTCCACCAGGTTGATCTCAGTCTGTGGGGAAGGCTTTGCCCTGGAGGAGATTGGAATGGGGGGCGGGCTGGGGGGAAGGTGAGGGGGGCGGGAGGGGGAAGAACAAGGGAATCTGATATGTAGAACTGAATTGTATTGCAAAATAAAAATTTAAAAAAAATATATAATAAAAAAAAAAAAAAAAAAAAAGAAAGCAGACTGAGCAATCCATGAGGAGAAAGCTAGTAAGCAGCACTCTTCCATGGCCTCTACATCAGGTCCTGCCTCCAGGTTTCTGTCTTGCTTCTGACTTCCTTTGATGATATACTGTGATGTTGAATAAACCCTTTCCTCCCCAAGTTGCTTTTGTTATAGTGTTTCATCATAACAATAGTAACCGTAACTAAGACACCAAGACATCAGCAATTCATTTAAAAGTTCCTAGGTAAGGAGCCTTCTAAAGTTAATTCTGAGCCTTTTTTCTGTCTGTCTTTCTGTCTGCCTTTTAATGTTTTTAAATATGTTTTCATTCCTCAAAATTTCATACATTTATGTAATATATTGATCATATCCATCCACACTATCTCCTTCCAACTCCCCCTAGTGTTCTTATCTCATCTCCTTCCCGACTTGAGGCCCTTCTTTTTCAAAGCATCTGTATTAGTGCGGAGAGAGGAATCAAGACAACAAAGGAGAATCTACTTCAAGGAGAAAAACAGAAGAATTCCTGGAGCCAAGAAAAATGTGCCAGCAACCTATGAAGCAAAGGTAAAAAGAAAAGCCAGAGAAGCACAAAGTAATTCAACCTCAGTGTTGGGTCTCTGGATTGGGATAAATGGGAGAATGCAAACAACCTTGAAAGCAGCAGCAGATGAATGATTCTAACTGCAGGAAAAAGCCACAGTCCCTACAAACTTTAAATTTAGTTCACATCTTTTGTATAAACGTGATTCCTCCTACATGACAAGCTAGCTTTAGGGAAGTAACGCAAAATGTCACTTATCAGACTTTCAGAGTGCAGCAATTGGGAAGAGTCCTGTTGTTAGGGACTGAGTTGATCTGAGGACTAAAAAACTCAGAACAAGAACTGTTGTGCATATTTACATCCCAGCCTCTCAGGAGGCTGAGAAGGGGAGACTACAAAATGAAAATTGACCTGTCTCAAAGAAGGCTAAGGGTATTAGATCGGTGGTAAAGATGATCTGGCAGTTTTAGACTCTGGGTTCAATCCCCAATACCAGAAAAGAAATGAACAATCATAGCCCAACATCCCCATGGACATACCACCACATTAGCTGGGTAAAGAAAGCCTCATGGGACAGTTGTGGTTTTGAGACATATTAGAAATAACTTCTCCCTAATGTCTTGGATGGGTGTAAAACATTATTAAAACACCATTGAACACTCTTAAAATGACTACAATATTAATTATAAATCTTCATTGTATTTATTCCTTTTGTGTGTGTATTTTCTATGAATAAGCAAATATGTTGGGAGTATGGGGTGATTTGATTCTCTAATTAACAGATACTAAATTCTTCCCTGGAGCTATGCTTGATATAAGCAAAGGACAGTAGGTCAAGCAGCCAGCCAGTTACCATATACTACTAGCACTGACCATAGTAAGACTCATGGATGCCTTGTGGAAACTACACAACAATAACAACTGTTTTCTGCCAAAGCACTGCTCAGGAGCTTGAAGAAGTGGCTGTCTTAGTTGCCTTTCTATTGCTGTGAGGAGACATCATGACCAAGGCAACTTACCCTTCAGTACTCCAAAGCCAGAACTCTGTGGCCTATGCTACCAAATTCTGTTGCCTACTTGGGATAGAACCTTGACCCCTTCTTGAATCACATTTGCGTAAGCTTTGATTTTTTGATGCTTTCCTTAGCTGAACAAATCTTCCTTTGCTTTAAAAGCAGATTTCTTAGGCATTTCCCTTTTATAAGTTGGAAAATTTGCTGGGTAAGATCTTGCCCTAAGGGCACCACTCCTTTTATTCCATTTAGCAGCCAGCCTACTTTAAACTTCTCATCTCTTTGAGCACAAGACTTGGCTCCAACATTAAATTTCCTGGTGCTCTTTTCCTCCCCACATTGTACATTTTGTATTTCTTTTCCCTGCCTGCTCTTTTTCATTGTAGATGTGTGTAAGAGTGATAATAGCCACAAGAAACTCAATACTAGGCTGTCTTGAAATCTCCTTTGCCAGTGAAATGAATCCAAAACTCTTCAATTTAGCTTCAGGCAGATTCTTAGGATGGTAGGGGGAGTGGGACACATTCTGTGCCAAAATATCACAAGGATGATCTCTAGCCCAGAAGTGAATGTTGTTCCCCTCTGATACCACTTAAGCTGGGCCTCCCCAGTCCACACTGCTCTACTCACTAGTGTTCTCAGTGCCTGTCTTCCAAGCTCCTATAAGGGGTTATCCTTTTGGACCTGGAACTTCCCTAGCATCCGGTTTCTCCCTATCCCCAGGATGTCTCCCTCTATCATGATATCTCCTTTTCTGTATTTATATTCCTCCTCCCTAATTCATTTTTAATTTCCTTTTTTCTGATTTCCCAGATCAGATCTCTTATGCCCTGCTATTCTCCTCTCTATTGCTCCCCAATGCCCTATTCCAGCAATGATCACTTTTGCTTTCCTGGATTCCAAAGTTACTCCAGAATATATACTCTTTTCTGAAGATTTGGAGCTAGGGGCCTCCAATGTGAAAAATCATATGATGTTTTTCCATTTCAGGGTCTGGGTTATATCATTCAGCATGATCTTTTCTAGTTCCATACCTGCAAATTTCATTTTTCTTGAATGTACCACATTTCATTATCCATTCATCAGTTGAAGAACAATGAGACTATTTCCATTTCCTACATATTGTGAATAAAGAAGCAGTGAGCATGGGTGAGCAAGTACCTGTTGAATAGGATACTGAGTCCTTTAACTGTTTGCCAAGGAGTGGCATACCTGGGCCATATGGTAAATTGATTTTTAGCTTTTTGAGAATTCTCCAGACTGATTACCATAGGGGCTATACAACTTTGCAATTCCACCAATGTGAATGAGGATTCCCTTTTCTCACACTTCTTCCCTTGTTTGTTGTCAGTTGCATTGTTGGCATTTGTCATTCTGGCTGGGGTAAGATAAAAAAAATTTTCAAAGTTGCTTTGATTTGCATTTCCTTAATTGCTAGAGATGATGAATATTTTTGAGATATATCTTATCCTTTTTTTTTCTTCTTTTAAGAACTCTCTGTTATAAACAGAGGCTTTTCTGTCCCTCCATGTCCCACAGCCATTTGTAAATAATCATCAGGGACCCTGGCCTTTAGTTTTCTCTTGTTGTTGCTTGCTTTCATATTACCTGATTTTCTTATTAAAGTGATACTGGCTTCATTAGAAGGAGTTTGGGAGTGTTACTTTTTAACATAGTTTAAGATTTTTTTAATAGTTTAAAATTGATTATAGCTCTTTCATGAAGATATAATTCTGCTGTGAATTTATCTGTGCCGAAATTTTTTTAGCCATAAATCTTTTTATTACAATTTCAATCTTCTCATTTGTTATGGGACTGATTAGTTTACTAATTTCTTCTTGGTTTAGTTTTGGTGGTTTGGCTGGATCTAGAAATTCATCCTTTTTTTTTTTTTTTTTTTAGGTTTTCCTACTTAATGGAGTACAGGTTTTTTGTGGGTTTTCTTTATCTTTATTCTTCTCTCATACAAAATATCCAACCTCTGCCTCCCCTCCCTCCCATCCTTTCATCCCCACCTCCCCTCTCCCCAAGATCCACTCCTCCTCCATTTCCCTTCAAAAAAGAGCAAAGTGATATCAACCAAACACGGCATAACAAGATTCAAGAAGACTAGGCATAAACATAGCAAGCCTGGACAAGGCAACCCAGCAAGAGGAAAATGGTCCCACAAGCATGCAAAAGAGTCAGAGACACCCCTACTCCTGTTGTTATGAGTCCAACAAAAAACTCAAACTAAAGAACCACACCACGTAATGCAGTGGGCCTAGCACAGGCCCATGCAGGCTCCATAGCTGCCGCTTCATTCTCTGTTAGCCCCGATGAGCTATGCCTTGTTGATTCTGTGGGCCATGTCCTCCTGGTGTCCTCAACCACACTGGCTCCTACAGATCTTCCTCTCCCTCTTGTGCAGTATTCCCTGAGCTCTGCCTAATGTTTGTCTGTGGGCCTCTGTATCTGCTCCTGTCAATGCTAGAGAAAGCGTCTCTGATGATGATTGGGCTAAACACTGATCCATGGGTATAGTGGAATATCATTTTATTAACTTTTTTGTTATACTCATCAGTCATGTTTGGTTCTACCCTAGGTCACTGAGCCATCCAGCTTCTGGTTCTGGCTGTCCAGGCAGTGTCAAAAACAGGATCCCTCTTGTGTCTTGTACCTCGAGTGAGACCAGTCATTGGTTGGCCACTCCCACAAGTTCTGGGTCATCATTGTCCAAGTTTTTAAATACCCTTATAATAATCTGAGTTTATTTGGTGTCTATTGTAATGTTCCACGTTCATTTCTGATCCTTTCAACTTGGGTCCTGCCTTTTTTTCTTCTGACTAGTTGAGCCAAGAGATTGATTATTTTGTTTATCTTCTCAGAGAACCAGCTTTAGAGTCATTAATTCTTAGTATTGTTTTATTTTGTTTTATTTCATTGACTTCTATTCTGATTTTTATTATTTCTTGCTGTTGTCTGGGTTTAGGTGTGGTGTGTTCTTGTTTTTCTGAATTTTTGAGTTGCATCATTAAGTCATTTATTTGTGCTTTCTTATTTTTTAATGTAGGCACTTAAAGCTAGAAATTTCCCACAGAGGACTGTTTTCGATGTGTCCCAGAGGATTTGTTGTATTTCATTTTCATTTAGTTCCAGGAAATTTAAAACACACACACACACACAAACACACACACACACACACACACACACACTCACAAACAACACACACAATTTTATTGAATTTTCTGCTTCACACACATCTTTACTTTTGTTTATTTATTTATTTGTTTTTTGTTTGTTTGTGGTTTTTATTATTGTTATTTTCGAGACAAGGCTTCTCTGTGTAGCCCTGGCCATCCTGTAACTTGCTCTGTAGACCAGACTAGCCTCAAACACAAAGATCCACCTGCCTCTGCCTCCCAAATGCTGGGATTAAAGGCCTTCACCATCATACCAGACTACAGGAAATTTTTGTTTTGTTTTCTTTTGTATATTTATTTAGATTTTTTTTATTTTACATCCCAATCAAAGTTTCCCCTCCCTCCTTTTCTCCCAGTCACCCATACACATCATAACTCTTCGTCCCCCAATCTACTCCTCCCCATTTCTCTTCAGAAAAGGGAAGTCCTCCCATGAATAACAATCAGCCATGGTATATCAAATTGCAGTTAAACTAGGCACCTCCTCTCCTATTCAGGCTAGACAAGGCAACTCAGTAGGAGGAAAGGGTCATAAAAACAGGTAGAAGAATTAGAAACAGCCCCTGCTCCAACTATTGGAAATCCCACAAAAGACTAAGCTACACAACTATAACATATATGCAGTTATTCCCATGCAGGCTTCTTGGTTTTCAGTTCAGTCTCTGTGAGCTCCTAGAAGCCCAAGTTAGTTGCTTCTGTGGGTTTTCCTGTGGTATCTTTGACCCCTCTGTTTGTACAACCCTTCCTCCCCCTCCTCCATAGGTTTCCCTAAGCTCTGCCTAATGATTAGCTGTGGGCCTCTGTGTATGTCTCCATCAATTGCTGGATAAAGCATCTCTGATGATGACTGGGCTAGGTACCAATCCACAAGTATAGCAGAATATCACTAAGAATCATTCCAATTTTTTTTTTATTTTTGCCAGTCACGTTTGGTTCTATCCTAGATCCCTGGGCTATCTTGCCTCTTAGTCCTAGCCCTCCTGGCAATGCCAGGGGTGGGCTCCCTCTAATGGTATGGGTCTCAAGCTGGACCAGTCATTTGGTTGTCCACTCCCACAATTTCTGTGCCATCTTACTCTGGTACATCTTGCAGGCAGGACAAATTGTAGAGCAATGGTTTTGTGGCTGGGTTGGGGTTCCAACCCCTCAACTGGAAGTCTTTCCTGGTTACAGAAGATGGCCAGTTCAGGTTTTATAGCTATCATTCCTAGGGGTCTTAGCTAGGGTCACTCTCATAGATTCCTGGGAATTTCCATTGCACTAGGTTTCTAGTTCATCCCAGAGATGCTCCCCAATTAGAGTTGTCTCTCCCAGTACTCTCTCCCTCCATTCTCCATCACCTGATCCCTTCTGTTCCCATACTCAGCCCCCCCATCCACAGCCCTACCCACTAGCCCTCCCACCCAGTCCACTAGTGATGTCTATTCTAGTTCCCCTTCACAGTGATTCTATTTCCTCTTCACAGTGAAATTGGCTCCTTGTTATTTAGCTTCTCTGGGTCTGTGGAATGTAGTATGGTTATCCCTTACTACTAATATCCTCTTATAAGTGAGTACATACCATGTTTGTTTTTCTGCATCTGGGATACCTCACTCAGGATGATATTTTCTAGTTCCATCCATTTGTCATCAATTTCATAATGTCAATGTTATTAACAGATGAGTAATACTCCATTATGAAATTGTACCACATTTTCTTTATCCCTTCTTTGGTTGGGGGACATCTAGGTTGTTTCCAAGTTCTGGTTATAATGAATAAAGCTGCTATGAACATAGTTATGCAACTTTCCTTTGGGTATGGTGGAGGGTCCTATGAGTATATGCCCAGGAGTGGCATAGCTAGGTCTTGAGGTAGATTAATTCCTAATTTTTTGAGAAACAGCCATATTGATTTCCAAAGTGGTTGTACAAGTTTGCACTCCAACCAGCAATGGAGAAGTGTTCCCCCTGCTCTACATCCTGACCAGCATCTTAGCCATTCTGACAGGTGTAAGATGGACTCTTAGAGTCATTTTAATTTGCATTTCCCTATGGCTAAGGATTATGAACATTTCTTTAAGTGATTCTCATCCATTTGAGATTCCTTTGTTGAGAATTCTCTGTTTAGATCTGCACTGCATTTTTTAATTGGAATGTAGCAGGTTTTGATGTCTAGTTTCTTGAGTTCTTTATATATTTTGGATATCAGCCCTCTGTCAAATGTGGGGTTGGTGAAGGTCTTTTCCCATTCTGTAGGATGCCATTTCATCCTATTGACAGTGTCCTTTCACTTACAGAAGCTTTTCAGTTTCATGAGGTCCCAATTATTATCAATACCTGTACTATCTGTGCTATTTTCAGGAAGTTGTCTCCTGTGCCAATGTGTTCAAGGCTACTCCCATTTTCTCTTCACTCAGATTCAGTGTATTTTGTTTTATATTGAGGTCTTTGATCCACTTGAACTTGGAATTTTATACAGGATGATAAATATCAATCTATTTGCATTCTTCTAAATGCCAATATCCAGTTATGCCAACACCAATTGTTGAAGATAGTTTCTTTTTTCCATTGTATAATTTTGGCTTCTTTGTCAAAAATCACGTGTCCATAGGTGTGTGTATTCATTCTGTGTTTTTACTCAATTCTATTGATCCACCTGTCTGTTTTTATGCCAATACCATGCAGGTTTTATTACTATATCTCTGTAGTAGATGTTGAAATCAAGGATAGTGATACCTCTATCAGTGCTTTTATTGTACAAGATTGTTTTAGCTATCCTGGGTTTTCTGTTTTTCCATATGAAGATGAGTATTGTTCTTTCAATGTCTGTAAAAAATTGTGTTGGAATTTTTATGGGAATTTCATTGAAATTGTAGATTGCCTTTTCTAAAACAGCAAGTTTTACTCTGTTAATCCTACTGATCCATGAGCATATGAGATCTTTTTATCTTCTGATATCTTCTCCAAATATTTTCTTCAAAGACTTGAAGTTCTCGTCATGCAGGTCTTTCACTTGATTACAGTTATCCTAAGACATTTTATATTGTTTGTGGTTATTGTGAAGGGTTTTGTTTCCTTGATTTTATTCTCATCCCATTTATCCTTTGTATATAGGAGAGCTACTGTTTTTGTTGTTGTTGTTTTTTTGTTTTTTTTTTTTTTTTTTAGTAAATTTGTATCCAGCAACTTGACTGAAGGTGTTTTTTGGCTGTAGGAGTTTCCTGGTAAAATTTTTGGGGTCACTTATATATACTATCATATCATCTGCAAATAATGATACTTTAATGTCTTCATTTCCAATTTGTATCCCCTTGATCTCCTTATGTTGTCTTACTGCTCTGGTTAGAACATCAAGTTACTATATTGAATAGATATGGAGAGAGTGCACAGCCTTGTCTTGTTCCTGATTTTAGTGGAATTGCTTTGAGTTTCCCTCCATTTAATTTGATGTTGGCCATCAGATTGCTGTACATTGCTTTTATTATATTTAAGTATGTTCCTTATATCCCTGATTTCTCCAAGACTTTTCTCAAAAAAGAATGTTGGATTTTGTCAAAGATTTTTTCAGCCTCTAATGAGATGACCATGTGGTTTTTTTCTTTTGGTTTGTTTATACAGTGGGGTACACTGACAGATTTTCATATGTTGAACCATCCCTGCATCTCTAGGCTAAAACCCACTTGATCATGATATGGTGGATGATCTTTTTTATGTGTTCTTGGATTCAGTTTGCCAGTATTTTATTGAGTATTTTGCATCAATGTTCATGAGGAAAATTGGTCTGTAATTCTCTTTCTTTGTTGTATCTTTGTGTGGTATGGGTATCAGTGTGACTATGGCCTCATCAAATGAATTTGGCAATGTTCTTCCTGTTTCTAGTTTGTGGAATAATTTGAGGATTGGAGTTACCTTTTCTTTGAAAGTCTGGTAGAATTCTGCATTAAAATTAACTATCTCTGGGCTTTGTTTGGTTGGGAGACTTTTAATGACTATTTTTGTTTCCTTAGAGGTTATTGGTCTATTTAAATTGTTTATCTCTTCTTGATTTAACTTTGGTAAGGGTATCTATCAAGAAATTTGTCCATTTCTTTGAGAATTTACACAGGGATCGCCCAACGACAGAGAAATGGAATGAGATCTACATGAACAGCCTGGACAGGAGTGGGGGTAGTGAAGGGCGAGGGTCGAGGGAAAGAGAGCTTGGGTGAGTGGGAGATCCCAGCTGGATCAAAAACAGAGAGGGAGAACAAGGAATAGGAGACCATGGTAAATGAAGACCACATGAGAATAGGAAGAAACAGAGTGCTAGAGAGGCCCACAGAAATCCACAAAGATACCCCCACAACAGACACCTGGCAATGGTCGAGAGACAATCCGAACTGACCTACTCTGGTGATGGGATGGCCAAACACCCTAATTGTCGTGCTAGAAACCTCATCCAACTACTGATGGATCTGGAGGCAGAGATCCATGACTAGGCCCCAGGTGGATCTCTGGGAGTCCAATTAGCAAGAATGAGGAGGGTTTATATGAGAGAGAATTGTTGAGACCAAGGTCAGATAGAGCACAGAGACAAATAGCCAAACAAACGGAAACACATGAAATATGAACCAATGGCTGAGGGGTCACCAACTGGATCAGGCCCTCTGAGTGGGTGAGACAGTTGATTGGCCTGGTCTGTTTGGGAGGCATCCAGGCAGTGGGACTGGGTCCTGTGCTCATTGCATGAGAATTTACAATTTTGTGGAGTATAGGTTATTGAAGTATAACCTAATGATTCTCTGGATTTCCTCAGAGTCTATTGTTATATTCCCCATTTCATTTCTGATTTTGTTAAATTGGATATTCTCTCTGCGTTTTAGTTGGTTTGGATAAAGGTTTGTCCATCTTGTTTATTTTCTCAAAGAACCAACTCTTTGTTTCATTGATTCTTTATATTGTTCTCATTGTTTCTATTTTATTGATTTCAGCTCTTGGTTTGATTATTTCTTGCCATCTACTGCTCTTGGTGTGTCTACTTCTTTTTCTTCTGGAGCTTTCAGGAGTGTTGTTAAGTTGCTGGTGAAAGAATTCTTCATGCAGGCACTTAGTGTTATGAACTTTCCTCTTAGCACTGCTTTCATAGTGTCCCATAAGTATGGGTATGTTGTACATTCATTTTCGTTGAATTCTAGGAAGTCTTTAATTTCTTATTTCTTCCTTGGCCCATTGGTAATTCAGTAGAGAGTTGTTCAGTTTCCATGAATTCGTAAGCTTTCTGTTGTTTCTGTTGTTTTTGAAATCCAACTTTGACCCATGGTGGTTTCATAGGATACAGGGGATTACTTAATTTTTTTTTATCTGTTGAGACTTGCTCTGTGACCTAGATTATGGTCAACTTTGGAGACGATTCCATGAGGCACTGAGAATGAGGTCTATTTTTTTCTGCTTGGGTGAAATGTTCTGTTGATATCTGTTTGGTCCATTTGAGTCATAATTTCTGGGATACAGTGGACCTATCCTATGTCAACATAATAAAAGCAATGTAGAAAGACCCTAGCCAGCATGATTCTAAACAGAAAAAAAAAAACATTTTCACTAAAATCAAGAATAAGACAAATGTGTCCATTCTCCCTCACCCAGTTCATCATAATACTTGAGGTCTTAACTAGAGCATTAGGAAAATGAAGGAGCTAAAAATAGGAAATGAAGAGGCCAAAGTATACTTAGTTGCAGATGATGTATTTCTGTAAATAAAAGACTCCAGCAGAAAACTCTTACAGCTGATGAATACATTCATCAAAGTAGCAGGATACAAACTTAGCACAGAAAAATCAGTAGCTTTACTATATATAAATGACAAGCATGCCAAGGAAAACATTAAGGAAATAATACAATTTACAATTGCCTCAAAAAATACAGAACACTTTGAAGTGAATCTAAGAAAGTGAAAGACTTCTCCAATGAAAATTTTAAAGCACTTTGGAAAGAAATTGAAAATGATACTAAAAGATGGAAAAACCTGTTATATTTATGGATTGGTAAGACTGAGATTGTTAAAATGGTCATCCTAACAAAATCAACTTACAGATTCAACACAATCCCCATTTTAAAAATCCAATACAGAAAACACATAAAAACACAAAATCAAAAGCCATAATATATACTCAAAGGACCTATAAGGTACAAAAAACACTCTGACAAAAGAACCCCTAAGGATGGCATTGAGTTCATTTTGTGTTGGCCATTTATACTTTATGATGAAAAAAAACTATTTTCAATAAAAGAAAAAAAGAAAAGAAATAAAATAAATTTAAAAATGTCAACACAGTTCTTCAGAGAATTTGAAAATACAATCTTACATTTAATATGGAAATACAAATGACCCAAGAAAGTCAAAATAACCATAAACAGCAGAAAAGTTGCTGAAGGTATAACCATCTCAGATTTCAAATTATATTACAGAACTATAGTGATAAAAACTGCATGATACTGCCATAAAAACAGGCTCATTGATCAATGAAGTAGAATTAAGGACCTGTATATAAACCCACATTCCTACAGCCACCTGATTCTTTTATAAAGATGTCAACATTGTAAAGATAACATCTTGAATAAATGGTGCTAGTCAAACTAGATAGCTACATATGCAAGAATAAAATTATGTCCTTTTCTCTCACCCTGAACAAAACTCAACTCCAAATGGATTTAGGACCTTGACGTAAGACTTTTGTAGAGGATAAAGTAGGAAATATGCTTGAACTTATAGACACAGTAAGGGAGTGTCTAACAGGACTCCAGTAACACAGGCATGAAAACCAACAATTGATAGATAGGACCACATGAAACTAAAATCTTCTTTACCTTTCACTTGAGTTAAGAGGAAATCCACAGAATAGAAAAATGTCTTTACCAGCTATACATCTAACAGAGGGTTAATATGTAGAATATACTATTGGAGATGTGGGGAAGGGTTGGCAGATTTGAAAACATGGTTATTCAGTGTCCATCAAAAAAACATTTATGCCCTCACTTTTCTAGATCTCAAATAAGCAGTAATGAGTTTTCAGGAAAGATCTAATATTGAAAACAGAACAGTTCTCTCAATATAAGTTAACAGAAAAAATACATCACAAATCCACACACTGTATTTATGGCCCTTTGTTATTCATATGGCATCCACTTTCTTAATAATGTGGGTTCACTGGAAGACTTAGGTTCTAAGTGTAGGGAATATAAAGTCCCCATTCAAGAATAGGTTCCTCCCTGAACATGTCTCTCCAGAATACATAATTTTAGAAAAACAATAAAAAAAACTTTCCATCAAAAGAGATAATTAATTCCTCGGAGAGAAAGAACAATGTCCCTGAACCTTTCTGGAACCTTTGTAACTATCTGTGCAGTGTAAAGTGGAAGTGTTTTGTTGCCATTTAAGATTGATCAGGGATGAGGTGGCTCATATAAAACCTATGCATCCTGCAGACTTTGGTTTCCTACTTAAGAGGACCAGAGCCACATACAACAGTCAGTCCTTTATGTGTTACAAGTAAATTCATTCTGATTCAAAATCCGGATTTGTATTAAAATGTTTTAAAGACTAGGCTAGATGGAGTAATTTTTATTTTTAAGAATAGTTTACTTTGTATTACACAGCTTCATTTTTTATAACCAATCTACAAAAATTAACATGTTTAATGTATATAATTTCTTAATAACTATTTTTTATGTTTTATTTGTATATTTATTCACATATGTAAAAGCAATAAAAGAGGCCATGAATTTGAGAGAGAATAAGGGGCAGGCTATTATTGGTGGATTAGAGGGAGGGAAGGGAGGGAAATGATGTAGTTATATTTTCAGTGAAAATAAAATAAATTTTAAAAAAGGGACTTTCTGACTTTTGCTAGAATGTAGTCTAGCCTGCACAGGCAGTGAGTGAACTGTGAAATAGTGTCTCTGTTACCTGCTATCATTGACTCTAGAATCACTGACATTTCTGCTATATAAAGAAATAGGTTTTATTTATTTATTTAATATTTATTTAATATTGAATTTTCTGAATAGATTCTTTCTCAACTATGTCACATCTCTAACAATGAAACTTACAAATTCCAAAAGGAGTTTGATTTCAGATGGTATTTGTTCCCAAGGTCCCTAAATAGAAGATCACCCTCCAACTACTAAAATGACTAAGGTAAGTGTTCCAATTGTGTTGATCTTATTAAACCTTTCTACTTTTCATACACTAAACATCATGTTTCAACACTTTAAATATAGTAATAGAACCTTCCATTTTCATCCAGTTCTTTAAAAGATGGTTGATAAATATTATTAACCTAGTTTAACAGATAAAAATTTGAGATTTAGCAAGATTAAGTAATTTGTGGATGCAGCTTCCTGGCATGTTTTTGCCATGAAATACTTCCCTATTCATCAAGACTAATCACGGGAAGTAAGAAAACATTTAAATATACTTCTTACACACAAAAGTTATAAATGTGAATATTAAATATAGTGAATAACCAAGGTTTAGGAACAAACACAGACAACCCTTCCTGGGATCGGCTGCTGCAGATGAGTTTCTGTGCCTTCTGTGAAAGTAACTATGGAGATAATTCTTCCTGAATCTATTACAAGGTTAACTCTTTAGCTCCTATTGCTGATGCTTCATATTTTAGGAATGAGCTACTCATAAAAATAAACAAAAATTCCATATGTGTCAATAGCATTGTGGCATGTATTCTCATATGTATCCTATTAATTCCTCTAACAATTTTTAAGGTCGTGCTGTTATTTTTACTTTGTAAAAAGCAGGATGAAAGATACTACAAAATAGTTCTTAGGAAAAATCAAGACTGTAGCAAATACACTTACAATTCTAAATCCAGTATACTTGAGTACTGTGCAAAAAAAATATTAAACATTTTACCAAAGAATCAGAAGACAACAGTTGTGGAATGGATTTTGAGGAGGGAAAAATTAGGGTTTCAGAGAGACCAATATAAAAGAGCCCACATTTTCCAAATGTTCGGGAATTCAAAGATGTCATTATTAGCATTCATGTGTGTGCACATGCATGGTAATAAAATTTCTCCATGAACCTATGTCCTATATAGAGTAGTAAATGACTACAGGTATTCTGGCTATATAAAAAGGAAATTATTTGCTCAGGATTATTTGTTTATTATAATGATATAGAACCTAAGTTTAGAATTTAGAGGAAAAAAATTATTAACAAGTATAATCTGACCTAACTGGGCTATGACTTTTGTTAGTTGCTTGCTTTCAGACCCGATACTTAGTTGCTTTATGTATTTATTACCTAATATGTAAAATTAAATATAAAAATTATATTAGTATCTATTTGATTTCAATAGTGAATGTTTGTAAAGTGTTTAAAATACCACTATTCAAAAAGATTGAATTAAGATCACTGTTGTTATCATAGTTTTTCATTTCTAAAATTCATAGATAATGACTGATATTGTGTTGGTGCTGTAATTAGTCTCTGAAATCATTGCATCATCTGCAAACCAGATGAAATACAATCAACCATATGGATTGTTACATTGATGAATGAAGCCATAAGTGCAAAACCTTTACTACAGTGCCTTGCTCAGAGAAATTATTCCCTGAAAGGTATATAATTTAACAATTATTAGGTTAACAGGATTTAGACAATAAATATTATGAACTGTTTCACATTCTCACCACCAATGCCTGCTTATCCTTACATCAAGTGTTTTAAATACCCTCCCCACTGAGTTCCACATCACTTCATCCAAGAGAAAGAAGACTATCCCAACACTCCCATTTGCATCTTCATCAACCTGTTCCTTCTCTCAATAATCTGATCCTGTTTTCCTTTTCTAGAATAAAGAGTAGTGAAAGGTGTTTTTAAAGGAGACAAAGTTAGGTGTGGAAAGAAGAGGGGATCTAGAAAGAGTTTGCAGGGGTGAATATGATACAAATACACTGTAAAAATTTCTTAAAGAACTAATAAAATATTATTTTAAAAAAATATAGAGAACAAATTCCATAGCTTTTCCTTTGTGGACCTTATACTCCTCTTAGGTCTCCCATTGCAATTTTAACTGATTCTGTGTACCCAGTCAACTATTTCAAACTACACTCTTAGCCATCCTAAATAAGGAAGTGTGCACAAATGACTTTTTGCACTGACAGAAGGTACAGAAGACAATTCAAGTAATCTTCAAGATTTCAGAACATTTACTTCCCTCTCAAGAAAAATTTTCTTTAAAAAAAAATCTCATACCTCAGTACAATTGAAGCATTTGTTACTTGTTTTCATGACCAAGTATACAATATTTTTTCAGATATTGTAACTGAATAACACACAAACTACATGGAAGTTAGGAACAACGTGACAGAGTTTGTTCTCCTGGGACTCACCAGAAACCCGAGCATGGAGAAAATTGTGTTTGCTGTATTTGTTATCATCTACATCATCTCCATGGTAGGCAATGTGCTCATTGTGGTCACTATCACTGCCAGTCTATCACTGGGATCACCTATGTACTTTTTCTTAGCTTATCTCTCTTTCATTGATGCCTGTTATTCTTCTGTCAATACTCCTAAATTGATAATAGACTCACTGCATGAAAAGAAGACCATTCTATTCAATGGATGCATGACTCAGGTCTTTGGAGAACATTTCTTCGGAGGTGCTGAGGGCATCCTGCTTACTGTGATGGCCTATGACCGCTATGTGGCCATCTGCAAGCCCTTACACTACACAACCATCATGAGCAGAAGGGTATGTGGCCTGCTGGTAGGAGTGGTATGGGTGGGAGGTTTTCTTCATGCAACCATACAGATCTTGTTCATCTTTGGATTGCCATTCTGTGGCCCTAATGTCATAGATCACTTTATGTGTGATCTAAACCCTTTGCTCAATCTGGCCTGCACTGATACCCACATCCTGGGGCTCTTTGTTGCTGCCAATAGTGGTTTCATTTGTCTGTTAAACTTCCTCCTTCTATTGATCTCCTATGTGGTCATCCTACGTTCACTAAGAAACCACAGTGCAGAGGGGAGGCGCAAAGCCCTCTCAACCTGTGTCTCCCACATAACAGTAGTTGTCTTGTTTTTTGTGCCCTGCATTTTTGTGTACATGAGACCTTCAGCCACTTTATCTATTGATAAAGCAGTTGCTGTGTTCTATACCATGATAACTCCCTTGTTAAACCCTTTAATCTATACCTTGAGAAACGCTCAGATGAAAGATGCCATTAAGAAATTGTGTAGATGAAAAGCTGTTTTCATCAACAAGTCAATATTTCTGAAGTTCAGCATTTGAGGCAAGTATCAAAAAGAGAATCATCAGAATGACATTGTATTTGAAATCAACAAAAAATGTTTATGGATAAAATAAAAAATATATTATAATTCATGTATTCTGCCTTGGGGTTAAAATTGAGTCTAAAAAATGTGCAAAAATTTAACCCAGGACTTGTACCAAATTCTCTCAGATTAGAAATCAGTTTCACAAGCTTCAGTCAATATGTGTTGATAGGATTTTCTTTATACAAAGAATAACAAAATGTAGTAATATTGAAGAATAATCTCTATAACATTTTGTGCTGTCTCCATTTTGCAGGTGAGGGGCAAGACAGAAAGAAGGTATAAAAATATATATTGATGACCCATTAAACAAAGTATGACTGATTTTTTCCAGGCCATACTCTTAATTGTGATGATACTCCATCACAGAATAATGATAAGCAGGTCAGAGAAATATACTACTTACCATTTTGTAGTAAGAGACTAAGATGATATATATTAATATCTATATATTACAGACCCGATAATTTTTCATTACTGTCTCTACTTTTTTATAAATAATAATAGATGGCTGTTAATCTCCCTGACCTTTGCAATATCTAACTAGTACAGGGATATAACACCAATGGGCTAATATTTAATAATTAAATATGAAATTTACCAGCATTGTCTTTTTAAAATTCCTTGGAAACTTCAGAAATATTTTTTATTATTCCTGTCACCTACATTACACTGATACTCCATCCAAAAAGACTGTGGCTCCACGAGAAAAGAATACTATATATCTAGCAGAAATTTCTATATATCGGTTATACAATTATGTTCTATAAAGTGCTTGCAAATACAACTTCTACAAAATAGTACAATGTCTAATGCATAATAAATAGGGAATAATTGAATGGAAATATTAGAGAAGACAAATTTTACAACATTTAGAGACAAAATAATGTAAGCTAGGGAATTTTTTCTTACTTTTTTTTTTTTTTTTTTTTTTTTTGGTTTTTCAAGCCAGGGTTCTCTGTGTATCTTTGCGCCTTTCCTGGAAATCACTCTGTAGCCCAGGCTGGCCTTGAACTCACAGAAATCCGCCTGGCTCTGCCTCCCAAGTACTGGGATTAAAGACATGCCACCACCACCCTGCTTTTCCTTACCTTTTTAATATTAAAAACATTGGAATAATTCTAGTTAGTTACTTAGAGAAACAACAATTTGGCTAGATTGAAAACTAAAAATGAAATTAAAATAGCTTCTCAGCATATGAGAAAATTATTTGCCTTGAAATTTTCTTTGTCCTCAGCAAAATATCATTATCCTGTGATTCTGAGATATTTGGTTATAATTTTCTGTTAATCATTCTGATTTTTGGCAAATCTTATTATGAAAAACTATAAAAAATATGTGGCTTAACCTATATTCAAAACCATATCAGAATAAAAAACTCTTTATCCTCTTTGTCCCTCATTCATTTATCAACAAAGTTTTGGAGCTTAAGGACTGTATCAGGCACAGAGACATTTGCAAAGTGCATGTTTCAACCCCACTAGTCACCTAATGATGAGTTCCTTGTATGTAGCAAGTTGCTTTTCTTCAGACACATTCAATATTTTTTTTTTAATTCAGCTTTTGACCGCTTGACTATAGTATGTGTTGGTATATGTTGTTTGGAATCATTCTGTTAAGTGTCCATTGAGCTTCCTGGATCTTGATTTCTATCTTCTTCTAAAGTATCCTGGAAAAAATTAAGCTATACAGGGATTAGACCACAGAGGCTATGTACGACAATCAAAAGTTAATATCATATTCAACAATAAATGTTGTTTTTCCTGTAAAGTTAGGAGCAAAATCAGGATGCTCACTTTCCCCACTTCTGTTCAACATCATAATGAAAGGAATCAGGCAAAATAAGAAATAAAAGTCACCTAAATTAGAAAAAAAATCAAGTTGCCTGTTTGCTGATGATCTTGCAAATTGAAAACCCTAATGATGCCACACAAAAAAAAAAACAAAAAAACAACAAAAAACTTACAACAAATAAATTTAATGTGGTTTCAGGTTACAAAATCATTAGATCAAAAATTTCTGCTAAAAAATAGATATTTCAAAAATGAAAATTTAAATTCTATTTATAATAGCATAGGAAATTAAATGTTTAGGAGTACATTTAATTGGAAAGATAAAAGCTAGGAATATGTGTATACTGAGAATTGTAAAGCATTGTTGGGTTTCAAAGATGATATCATACACAAATGCAATGATTTTGTATGTTCATATAGTAGAAGAATTAATATAACAAAAATATCCACATTTTACAAAGTAATTTAGAGATTTAACACAATTACTATTAAAATGCCAATATCATTTTCATATAAAAAGAAAACATCCTAAAATATTCATGGAATTATAAAAGCTCACAGATAGTCAAAGCAATCTTAAGCAAAAATAATGTCTAGAGGCACCACACTCCTGAATTTCAGCATATCTTACAAAGCTATGTAATCAAAATGACATGTTAATAGCATTTAAATGTATGTAAAGACATAAAGTGGATGAAAATGAAATTCCAAAGATAAAGTCAAGTGTATAGTTTATTGATCTTTTACAAAGGTGTTAAGAACACAAGATATAATAAATGGTGGGGATAGTGAATATCCACATGAAGAAGAATGAAACTGAACACTTTGTTTTCTACCGTGAACAAAAAGAAACTCAAAATGTAAACAAAAAGAAGACTTAAATACAGGGTCTTTAAGCTTTAGGCCTACATTGAGCAACATCTTGGTGACACTGATCACCAATGTCATTAAACTAACAACAAAAAACCTCTCTTGTACAAAAAAGGAAAAAGTTAACAGAGTGAAAAAGGCAATGTGCATAATGGGAAAAATAGTTGCAAACAATACATATGACAAGAGACCAATATCTATTATATATGAAACATTCAGACAAACCAATATTTTAAAATGGGAAAAGGACTTGTATTTATGTATTTCAAAATGACCAACAGATTTGTGTGTGTTGGGAGAATAGTTATGACCCTTCATAACATGGGTCATAATATGTAGTTATGGGAAAACATAACCACAGTGGGCTATCATCTCACACCTGTTAGACAGCTATCATCAAAAAGACAGAAGATAGTACATATTTGTAAGGATATGGTAGTAAAAGAACTTTATAAAATTTTATGGAACCAGAAATTAGTAGAAAACAGTGAGGAAATTTCTCACAAAGTTAAAAATAAAATGACCAAGAGTGTCAGGTTACAGCCGGGCGGTGGTGGCACACACCTTTAATCCCAGCACTTGGGAGGCAGAGCCAGGTGGATCTCTGTGAGTTCGAGGCCAGCCTGGACTACCAAGTGAGTCCCAGGAAAGAGGCAAAGCTACACAGAGAAACCCTGTCTCGAAAAACCAAAAAAAAAAAAAAGAAAAAAAGAAAAAAGAAAAGAGTGTCAGGTTACATGTCCAGATGTACATAAAAACATTGTCTTAAAACAATATTTATTGCCTCATTTCTATTACATCATTATTCATAATAGTCAAGATAGTGATCAACCTAAGTATTCAAAATGAATGAATAAATACTGTGGAACAGTGTGTCTTTGCATGCATATAATGAAATACTGTTCAACCTTAAAAGGTAAAGGAAACTATCATTTTCAATGACATAGACAAACCTAGAGGACATTATGTTAAACCAAGCTCTTTCAGATGAATACTGTGTGATCTCACTTATTTTAGAAGCTAAAAATTTCACTCATGAAGGCAGAATGGTAGTTGTCAGGGCTTGAAGTATAGGAATAACAGGGATATTTGATCAAAAGATTAATACCAAGTTTCAATTAAACAAGAATAGTATGTTCTGGATATCCAATATACAATATGGGGCACATAGCTAATAATAATATGTCATGTTTGAAATTTACTCAGAGAACAGATCTTAAATCTTACCAGAGCAAAAACATAATGTAGGAGGTGATTGATTTATTAATTATCTTGATTGTGGTAATCATTCCAAAATTTATACACACACACACACACACACACACACACACACACACACACACACATGAAATATAGTTTTACTTGACAATGATAGCCCAATAATATTTCACATAACATTTTATAACACATATTTAGGTTTTTAGTTTTTAAATATCAGTAGGTATGATTATTGTCTTCACAAATCCAATTGTTCATTAAAATACGAATTGAGAATAGTTTGGTTTATCTCTGACAGCTCATCACAATGATTAGCATGAAATCAAAGTACAAAAAACATGCTAGATGATCAGGCAATGGAAGCACAGAGGGTTAAAAAGTCTCGACATGGGCTTACAAAAAAAAATGGATATTAGCTGTAAAGTAAAAGAAAACCATGCTACAAAGAAGCTAAGTAACATGGAAAGCTCAAGGGGGTGGGGAGACACATGAATCTCATTGTAAAGAGGAAATAGAAGAGACATCACAAGTGGACAGGGGGAGGAGTCTGGATTAGGGTGGGCATGGTAACAGGAGGGATAATGGGGGAAGGATGGGTGACAGAGTACTGGGGAAGACAATTGGAATCAAGAATCTAAGGGATGAGCTAGAAACCTAATGCAAGGAAAATCCCAGGAATCTATGATGGTGACCCCTAGCTAAGAATCCTAGCAATGAGAGATATGGAGCCTGAATCTGCCATCTCCCATAAGCAGGCAAGACTTCCAGTGGAGGATTGGGGTACCAACCCAGCCATATAACCTTTGACCTACAATTTGCCCTGCCTACAAGATATGCTGGCATAAAGGTGATACAGAAATTATAAGAGTGGCCAACCAAAGACTGGTCCAGCTTGAGACCCATACCAGGCCTGGAGAGCCAGGACCCAGAGGCTACAGAGGCTAGACATCCCAGCGATCTGGGATAGAACCAAACATGGCTGCCAAAAAAAAAAAAAAACAGCAGTCAATGAAATGATTCCTAATTATATTCTACAATTCTACTATACTCATAGATCATTTCCTATCCCAATTGTCATCACAGAGAGACTTTACCAAACGACTGATGGAAACAGATGCAAAGAGCCACAGCTGAATATATTATGCAGACCTCTGATAATCCTGTGGAAAAGAGGGAAGAAGGATTATGAGAGCCAGAAGGACCAAAAACACTACAAGAAAACCCACAGAATCAACTAACTGTGGCTCATATGGGCTCACAGAGACTGAACCACCAACCAGAGAACTTACATGGGACTGATTTAGGCCCTCTGCACATATGCTACAGTTGTAGAGCTTGGTCTTGTTGGGGCTCCTAACAGTGGTGGCAGGGGCAGTCTCTGACTCTGTTACCTGCTTTTGGCATCCATTCCTCCTACTAGGTTGCCTTGTCCAGCCTTAAGAGGAGAGGAGGTGCCTAGTCTTACTACAACTTGATATGTCATGGCTGGCTAGTATACATAGGAGGCCTACCTTTTTCTGAAGAGAAATAGATGGGAGGAAAGAGGGGAAAGATTAGAAAAGAGGGAGGGAGGAGAAAATGTGATCAGGCTGGGAAATAATTAATTAATTAAAGAAAAATTTAAAAAATTGTGAGCTGCAATAAACTCTTCATCCTGAGAAAGAAAGAAGGAGAGAGAGGGGGGGGGGAGATGGAGGGAGGAAGAGACGGAAAAAGGGGAAAAGGAAGGAAGGAAGGAAGAAAGAAACAAGAAATGAAAGAAGAGTTTCCATTCATTTGGCTATTTGTCCCTGTGCTTTATCCAACCTTGGTCTTAATAATTCTCACTCATATAAACCCTCCTCATTCTCGCTAATTGGACTCCCAGAGCTCCACCCAGGGCCTAGCCATTGATCTCTGCATCCAGATCCCTCAGTAGTTGGATGGGGTTTCTAGCACGACAATTAGGGTGTTTGGCCATCCCATCACCAGAGTAGGTCAGTTCAGGCTGTCTCTCGACCATTGCCAGCAGTCTGTTGTGGGGGTATCTTTATGGAAACACATGAACTATGAACCAACGGCTGAGGGGTCACCAACTGGATCAGGCCCTCTGAATGAGTGAGACAGTTGATTGGCTTGGTCTGTTTAGGAGGCATACAGGCAGTGGGACCAGGTCCTGTGCTCATTGCATGAGTTGGCTGTTTGAAACCTGGGGCCTATGCAGGGTCACTTGGCTCGGCCTGGGAGGAGGGGACTTGACCTGCCTGGAATGAGTCTACCAGGTTGATCTTAGTCCACGGGGGAGGCTTTGCCCTGGAGGAGGTGGGAATGGGGGGTGGGCTGGGGGGAAGGTGAAGGGGGCCGGAGGGGGGAGAACAAGGGAATCTGTGGCTGATATGTAGAACTGAATTGTACTGCACAATAAAAATTAAAAAAAAAATGAAAGAAGAAAGAGGTAGTGAACTATTCCTAAGCTGCAGCTTGTAATGTCTCATGGAAATTAAAGTAGTTATCCTGAAATACAAGAGACTAGAATCCCTGGGGGATAGAAGGCAAACTGACACACACGAGGAAGTGCGGAGTACATGGATCTCATTATTGTCTCCTGATGGCCCATCCAGACATGTCAGTGAAGAACCGTAAGAGGAAGCAATAAGACGGCACAGGACCAAACCAGAAGAATATTGCAGCATTGAGAAGAGGAGGTGGACACAAATTCCTACTTCCAATCAAGAAGTTATTTGCAATTGACACCTGCTGGGAAAGGAAGAATCAGTTTCCTTCAATAAAGTGTCCCTGGATATATCAAACACGCTCCAGGGTAGGCCCCATGCCCAGCAGTAGCTGGTCAACACAAAACACACTCCATATTTTATTTTGTTTGGTTTTGTATGCTTTCTATGCTTTTTGGTTTGGTTTAGTTTGTCTTATTTTTTTTATTTGTTTGTTTGTTTTGATTTTTGGTTTTTATTTTGGATTTTTTACAAGAGAGAGAAAGAGAGAAAAGAACATGTAATTGGGTGGGTAGGGAGATGGAAAGATTCTGGAAGGAATTGGGGAAGGGAAAGAATATAATCAAAATATACTGTATGAAAAAAAATGAGAAAAAAAAAAGAACCAAAGGAGCAGGTTAAAATTTAAAAACTGACCTCTTTTGTATCCAAACAACTTGAAGATAAGCTGAGAGCACTATAGAGTTGTTCCCAGCATCCCCAGGCTGCATTTCTCCCATCATTCTCAAGTGTCTTAGGTACCTTGGTGTCTTATTGATTTACATATACATTTTGTACTTCTGCCAGATTGATTTTCATTCACCTTTTGTAGTCAGACTTTCTATTGGACTGCCAACTCCCCAATAACGACATGGAGACTCTTTATTAATCATAAATGTTTGGCCTTACCTTAGGCTTGTTCACAACTAGCTCTTAAAACTTAAATTAACCCATTTATATTAATCTACATTTTGCTACATGGCTCATTATCTCTCCTCCATGCTGTATAGCCAACTTCCCCATGTCTTGCTGACAAATGAAAATTCCCTGCTTCTTGGATCCTCTGAGAGTTCCTATCTCCCTCCAGAAGTTCTCTATTCTCTCCTGTATAACTATTAGCCATTCAGCTGTTTATTAAACCAATCAATAAACCAGTGACACATCTTCACACAGTGCACAAAAAATTATCCCACAACAACCTTTGATGATTAATTCTGGTTTTAACCATCCCTGTCTGCTATCTATATTTTATTTGTCTGTACTCTTGCCTTCTTAGAAGTGGTGTCCTACCTTCTGGTTCCAGAATCTAATTCCTGCTTATTCATCAACATTTTTTATGAAGGAATGGAGACTAAGCCTTCACCCTTGAGTGTGCAGCATAACATTTGCATCTCTTCTACAAACTACCTCTAAATAATGGTTCATCATCTGACTGTGCATTTTCTGTGAAGGATAATAAAATGCCAGGATATGCCTAATCAAAAACTTATGACATATCTCTTCCAGATCTAAATGTGGTTCTGCTTGCATTTAATTTTGGCTGTAGTTTCTAACAATGTGTGTGTTTGTGCAACAGAGGAAATATCTACTGGAACTAATTTCATTGAATTACATTGATATCTTTATGGGTAGGTTCTGACTGAGTTCATTTGTTACCTTTGTAGGCAGATTTCAGTAATTACCCTAGGACCCTTTAATTTCCCAAGTCTGCTGGTCTGCTCTGTGATGAGTATATTCAGCTAGTATTAGTCCTCTACAGCTTAGACTGTCAATGCAAGAAAAACCTCCTTGTTCAGTAGTTTCAGTGCATGTGTGAAAACACAGACATCATCATCATCATCCATCACCACCATCATCATCCCAGTGGAAGGTTTGAAGCTTGTTAACTTCTCAAAGGAGTTTATTTTGTAGTAGGTTCTATCCAGGCCTTAGAAAACACAATGAACTTCATTATTCAACAGACAACAACCATGCCTTTCTCAGTTATTGGAATCCTAGTGTTCATGGAGGAGCCTCATCTAAAAAAAAATATACCTTTCTTAGAAATTTGTCAGGGTGTCGTTATTCCTCTATCACAAACATCCTAATAAAATTATTCATTATAAGAAAATTTTATCTATTCAAGTCAAGGATGCTTTGTGGTCTGTCTCCTAATTGGATTTCAACTGATAAAATATAACAGAATGGAAGGCTTATAGGTATAAAATGAACAGTTTGCTACATGACCAATATTTAATAGACAACAAAATTTGCAAAATAAAGAATTAATGTAGACCTCAGAATCTAAAGTCAAACATTAAATATGTTAGTTTCATTATCATTAATGATCAGCAATGTCAATATTACATAGTTATTACTATCAAACTAACACTCTAGGTTCAAACTTTTTAGAATCTAGAGATGTTTCAGATTTTCAGTCACTTTACAGATATTTGTCAATTCAGAAGCAGTTAGTTGTGATGACAGACATATGAGACAGAAGAACATAAAAATGGATGATAGCCCAAGTTTAAATTTTTACTGAAATAGTTATATCCAAATAATATCCAATTCTACATTATAGTTGACATTCTCATCTCTAGAGCAAAAAGAAAATGGTGGCCAAGAGTTCATGTATTATCTCTATATGTAAAGTTCAATGACGTTTAATTTTTATCTGAACTTACTTTTTTTCTCCAGAGCTTCCTTATTGCATTTTTTACCTCAGCATTCCTCAGGGTATAGATTAAAGGATTCAACATAGGAGCCACCATAGTATAAAAGACAGCGACAGCCTTATCAAGTGGCAGAGTGGTCACTGGACGTAGATACACAAATATGCAAGGAATAAAGAATAAAACCACTACTGTGATGTGAGACACACAGGTGGAGAGGGCTTTGCGCCTGCCCTCCAAGCTATAGTTCTTTAGAGAGCGCAAGATGATCACATAGGATCCCATCAAGAGGAGGAAGTTAAACAGGCAGATGAACCCACTGTTGGCAGCAACAAAGAGACCAAGGGTATGTGTGTCCATGCAGACAAGTTCCAACAATGGGTACAAGTCACACATAAAATGGTCTATGATGTTGGGGCCACAGAAGGGCAGCCAGACTGTGAAGAGGATCTGAACAGTTGCATGGATAAACCCTCCAGTCCAGGCCACTCCCACCAGGAGAATGCATAGCTTGTGGCTCATGATGGTCATATAATGCAGAGGTTTGCAGATGGCCACATAGCGGTCATAGGCCATCACTGTCAAGAGGATGATCTCAGTAGCACCAAAAATGTGCTCTGCATAGACTTGTGCCATGCATCCATTAAAGGAGATGACTTTCTTCTCTTGAAGGGAGTCCACAATCAGCTTCAGAGCTGAAGAGGAAGTGTAAATCGTATCTATCAAGGAAAGGTGGCTCAGGAAGAAGTACATGGGGGAATCTCAGAGCCTGGCTGTTGATGATGGTGACCACAATGAGCAGGTTGCCTGAAACTGTTACCAGGTACAGAACCAAAAATGTCACGAACACTGCTTTTTGCATTTGGGGGTTCTGTGTAAGACCTATCAAGATGAACTCAGTCACATTCCTTTTATTCTCCATCTGTGTAGTATAGTTAATTTTTTTAATCCAAAAAGAAATACTTTAGGAAAAAAGAAAGGAGAAAATTGTAACATAATTAAATAGTCCCAAACTCTAATCTTAAAAATTCTACCATATCACACATTAGAACTAGTCTTCCCAAAACTCCATAAAATAGGTCAAACATTTTCTTAATGGACTTTCCTAGTCTTTATTTTTTTTAATTAAAAGAAATTCTTAAAAGACCTAGAACACTCCAAAGGAAGGTCATTACCTACAGTCAGAGGAGCAGTTGCCAACTTCACTTTTATATCAGAATGAGGTAACAAAGTAATCATTAGCAGCAAAAATTTTGGAGATTAGCAAGACATGTGTATGTATATATATATATATATATATATATATATATATATAGAGAGAGAGAGAGAGAGAGAGAGAGAGATTATTATATGTGATAAGGTAATTTACAACCATGAAATAGTCCTTAAATACTAGTACTAGTTATGTAAATTTAACAGAAGTAAAAAGTTAATGGTAATAATTATGTAATTAGTATTTGAAGATTCTGTCAAATACTAATATGCATATTTCAGGAATAATATTAAATTTTGAAGTTTTCACATAAAATTTTGTATAAACTGTGAGTCACTGATGTTAAACACAAGTATATTTGTTCCATTTTCTTCACATCTTTGCAGAAATGGAAGGAACTTTTAAGTGAAATAAGTCAAGTATTAATATCATACATTCTGTCTCGTAAGTGGATGCTAAAACCAGCATTAATCTAAGGGTACAGACAGAAATGGAAGACAAGGGGCTGGAGAGCAGGTACTAAACAGGTAAATACCCAAAGATGGTGTTGACACAGGCTCCGCAGCACAGTGGATGACTATAGTTCACAGTAATCTACCATGTTTTATGAAGATCTCAGAGGAGCTCGGTCTCCAGATATAGAGGTGAGAATAAGAGGGAAATATTAATGGCCCTGACTTGATCAGTACACACTGTGTAAATGTGTTGGAAAAAAAACACATTGTGCCCCATTAATATATGCAATTATTACATGTTAATCAAAAATAAGGTAGAAGCTGGAGGAACTGTTCTGTGGTTAAGAGTGAATGCTGCTCCTGCAGAGGAGCTCAGTTCAGTTCCTAGCACCCACATCAGGTGGTTCACGATCAAATACAACTCCAGCTCCAGGTAATTCTGAGTTCCTCTTATCACAGAAACCCTCATTCACATGTGCACATACAAATAGACACCCAATTTTTCAAAAAAAAAGCATAATAATGTTTCATAGCCATTCAAAACATTTATTAAAAAATTAATTACTTAAAATATTGAGGGCATTTACTCCAAAATATAAGATAATGGGTGACTTGTTATTTCTTTCTTTAATTTTTCTTCATTTTCCCAATTAGCATAGACTGCATTACTAATGTTATGACCAGAAAATAACTTTGACTTCTGTATTTAGTACTATACTTGAAAACATGAGTATTCAAAGCTGAGTAAAATAAGACACAACAAATATAAAGTATTATACATTGGCACATTGTGGAAATCCAACTAATAGTATCTGAATGTGGCTAAAAGGTAATGGAGTGTTCTCATAAAACTGTGCTTATCAACTCACCAAATGAGTGTAAGACAAGGGCATGAATGAGCACTAGTGAACTGGCACTCAGGACAGAGGATGAGAATGAGTACCCTGGTCACCCAGCACAGAACTTAGAAACACCTGAATGTCATCTTTATTCTACAGTCAAATACAGGCTTTCATTTGAACTCATCCCGTTAGTCAACACTTTACTTGAGCAGTAAATAAGTCAAGCCTGAATAATCAACCAGAATTCACTTAATAATAAAATCTGTTTCATTTACTTGATGAAGAATGCAGATATCACTCAAATGTCATGATATTACTTAAAACTGCTTTGTCATTATCAGTTTTCATTTTTTTCCTGGGCGTCAGATTTCTTCTTTTTTAATATCTTTATGTGTTCAGACACAGGAGAACTGTGGAGGGTAAGATAAATTTTCCCCATCACATATGGTCATGAAACATACTGAAGTCTGTGGTAAAGAGTTGCCTTTCTGAACAACTTCAAGAATACTTCATTGAGATTCAGACCTTACATCTCTAAGCCAGGATCATAGCCTCCCTTCTTAATAGCCCAAAGTGTCAGAGAACCCTCCCAGGAACAAGAACCCCTGGGAATAATAAGGAGTGCATTTTTTAATTACCAGGTCTTCTCTAGAGGAGTTAATCCTTGGAATAACAAAGACTGGACTAATAAATTTTTATAAATTCTAGAATGTAAATGCCCAAATCATATTTCATGATCAAAACCAAACATAACCCAAAATAGGATTCATTCAGTTAATAATTACATTTCCTGCAAATTTTCAAGTAATCTAAATTTATTTTTTCAAGTAATCTAAATTTATTTTAATTCTTTTAAAGTATTCAGATTCCTCCTTTGCCCTCACACCATGCAGACACAAAGACAAGCTGAACAACTCAGCCATATGTCAAAACCGATGTCTTCGGTGCTCTATGGCTGGTTAAAGGAATAAATGAGTTTTGTTCCCTGCCCTGGTCCAAAGACTAATAGCATACCCTGTGGTGTTTGCAGAGGAGCAAGAAGGGACCTATCTTCCACAAAAGGAAAGACTGCAACAGAGAGGCAAGGACATACGTGGACAACCTCATCTCACATTGAGAAAACATGGTCACTTATTTCAATTCCTGTGCTCAGATATTGGGGCATGAACCCTTTGCTGTACTCTGCTTTTCCACATTTGTGGCAGCATGCTGAGGCTCGCATGTCCTGCACAAGCTTCCTGTGGGACATCCTTACACTGAGCACTGGCCACGTAGTTGGCATTGTACTAAGTGATTTGTGGTGTAGTATTTCACCCATTCTTCACAGTAATGTCAAAAGGTTTAGAAATTTTTAAATGTGAATTTTAAAGAAAAGAAGACTAGGCTGTAATTAGAAGATAAAAACTTACCTAAGGTCCCAGTGATAAAATGTGAAGGAGCCTGTATCCAAATCCAAGATGTCTGTCTCTAGCTCTTTAGCATTTACTCAGTGCCTGTGTATCCAATGAAGATCAGTTTACTTTGAGGGTCAGCATTGCCAGAGGTCAAAGAAGTGAGATAGTACCTTAAAGCCACCAGCCGTGGTCACAGGGAACCTCCAAAGTCCCCTGCTAAGCTGCAAAAGAAAGTCAGATGGTAATGAGTTCAGGTTTCCAGTCTGCAAGCCTCCAGAACTGCTCTACATTAGAAATCTCTGGGTACCTTGTAATTTATCAACTTGTACATACTTTATTTTTTTATTTTATGGTTTTTCGAGACAGGGTTTCTCCGTGTAGCTTTGCGCCTTTCCTGGAACTTGCTTTGTAGACCAGGCTGGCCTCGAACTCACAGAGATCCGCCTGCCTCTGCCTCCCGAGTGCTGGGATTAAAGGCGTGAGCCACCAACACCCGGCCAACTTGTACATACTTTAAAGTTGAGGAGCCAAGGGCCAGGCAGGTGAATTTCAAGGAACCAGAGCTTATCAGTCCGTGGCACAGGACAAGAACAGCCTAGGGTCTGCTAAACTCTAACACTGATACTTTCTGCCTCTGCGTCTCACCTTTCACAGGATAATACAATATAAATATATACAAGGAAACAGAGCCCTAAAGGAGAGAGATTAACTTCCTTCCACTTCCTATTTATCAATACCGTTCTCTATTCTCAGCTTAAGGTCACAGATACTTAGTCATGTAACTGGAACCTGATCTACTATTGTAAGGGCAAGCTCTCACTGCTTAATACAATACCCAAGAACATTCGATGAGGTCAAAATTAAAGTGTCCCTGAGCCTGAACTTTTAATTCAGATTCCCAATCAGAGCAGAAAATATCCTTTCCCATTCCAGATTCTGAGTTTTAAGTGCATTCAACGTTGAACCTCAGTTTCAGAATTGAAAGAATTCTTTGGATAAACAGAATTCAAACGCTATTCCTCTCCCTCCTGTTCTGGCCTGTCTCACCTGTAGTGAAGGTCATATATCTATCATAGCTCCAACTCCAAAGAGCCTTATTTGATTCTCAGTTGCATTCTGGGTCTCCTTCTCTTGGTACAAGTTGGTATTTTCCCTCTCTTGAATCCCTGAGAATAGCCATAACATTTTTCCTAGAAAACATGTGACTGCAATGAGCCAACAAACTATCCAGACCAGCATTTCCTACGCCCTACTCAGCTGTAAACTCTCAGTAACCCACTCAGCTACTTCAGTCTCTTTCTACTCTTCCCATGCTCAAACCCTGGAGATGAGCTTTTGCAGTTTCATGAATTGTAAGCATCTTCCTAATACATTTAATACACATGCATATCCATATCTACAGTTCAAAGGAACAAATACTTTAGCAAAATCTGAAAACATTCAAAAGGCATTGTTTTGATCATATCTATTGCAAACTTTTTATGGGGGAGGTTGGAAATATTAAATTAAATTTAAATATTAAAAATCAGAATTCTGGGAAACTTACTGTAGTTCCTGCTGTAGTTGAGGAGAATGTCCGGTGTCATCAGAAACAGAGTAATTATTTCATACAACTACTTAAACAGTATTGTATGTAATGTATGCACCCCCTAATCCACAATGACTAAACAATACTTGAGGGCAGAGACTGTCAATTGACACAAATTTCAAATGCATTTAACAAGCACTTTCAAATCTTGATGGCTTTGTAACTCCCATCAAAAGAAAATGCGCTGTTGAATTAGACACTCACAAATCTCCCTACTAAAGGGGATCTTCTAATCTTCCTTACCTAGATTAAGTTACAAAACAAGACACAAATGTTGACCCTTTAATTCTTCCAATGGAAAAAGAAGAATGAAACCATGTATAGAAAGGCTACTGAGTGCTTTATTAAAGGGCAAGTGTGTCTCACCTTTACCTTCCCAGGATTAATTATTTCTATTTTTTGAAGCGTTTGTCTTAGGAACAGATATTTGGTAGTACTTATCTCTAAACAATTCACGTGATTAGTTCTTTTTCCTGCAGTTAAAACTAATTTATGAGCAGTCCATATCTCTGGTCTGGAATATTGTTATGAAGCACACATCACATAAGCCCTTGAGGACCATGATTGGGACATGAAGGGCTCTCACTACTGCATGGATAACAACCTGGGGTTTTGATCACTGTGTGTCCCTGGGGGAACTTCCTTGCCGTCTGAGATCTTGTGCGAGACAGAGACACTTAATCCCTCAACTGTACTAGAATGCTTCAGTACTCTTTCTGTCCATAGGAATGAGTTTTGGAAACTGATGCAGTTTTAAGCAGTGTGATATCTAGAATCTAAAATCCTACTGTCAGATTTCCCTGTGTAGAAACCTAAACTTTGTCCTGTTTTCTATACCTTCCCATTGACATTGTTTTAGAGGTCTAGGCATTCCAGTGACTCCTCAATGGAAGAAGCATTACTCATATAAAAAAATGATGAACAGGTTTCATTTAGGAATATATGTGCATATACATATGCATGTTACAACAATTAATGAAAAAAGAGGCCATGACTTTGGAAGAATTCTAGGAGAGGTATATGAGGTATATGGGAAGGTTTGGAGGTATGAAAGAGAAGGGGGAAATGATGTAATTATATTGTAATCTAAAATAAAATAAAAATTTATTGTATTTAAAAAATTTTAATTTTAAAAATTCTAAAAAAAAAATCAAATTTTCTTCGTACAGAATATCACCAAGATCATGGAGGTTTCTATAAGTGTCCCCAACATCCAGAAAACACATAGTATGACACTTTCTCTGCATCCTGAAGCTTATTGCTAAATCATCTATCATAAAAGTTTAAATAGCTGTTATCATTTCTTATATGGTTAGGGAGTGGATGGGGAGCAAGTAATAAACAGCAACAATAGCCACTGTCAATATCCGTTACCGTAATTACTAAGCTCTGTGTCCTAATTAGTAAGTGCCGTGTGCTTTTTGTATTAATAGAATGTACTCCATTGAATAATTTTTATTGAACAATTTTCATTGCTGGGTTAAAACTCACCTGGATGTAATCTAAAATAAGTTTATAACTACTAGATATACTATATAATTTTTATTGAATTTTTACATCCATTTTCATGTATTAGTATTTCATGTACTAGTGTAGTATTAATTTCTCTTAGCAGCTTTGTTTGATTTTGGTACTAAAATACCATGTCAGAATCACAGAATAAGTTGGGAAGTATTGCTCCCTTAAATATTTTTGGAAGAGTTAATGAGGGATTGGGGTTTTCTTTGTTCTTTGCCCCTCCATTATATTCAGGCTAAATTACATCACTCTCCTATGTTGCCACTTTCACTATAGACAAAAAAGTATCTAGTATTTTCTGCTCACTCCTAAGACAGGAGAATAGTGGTTCTCATCATAGTTGTGGCTGAGTATTCAGGGTTCAAGAGACCAGTATCTTTTTGAGGGACAATGATATTTTTCTATCTATTAAATTCTTGAATTATTTCAGAATAGTGTAATTCTTATGTGTTCCTTTGTGAGGTCTTCTTTAGATATTTCAAGGAAGACAAAGGCCTTGAAACCTTGTTGTCTAATATCCCAAGTCTCTAAATATTGACAGCCTTACCTCAGGGTTTGAGTTCAGAACTGTGATTATCAGGGTAGGTTGAAGAAATAGCTGTATCCTGAGTCTCTTTTGTCTAGTTTTCTTGAGGCTTAGCTTTTTCAGTGCTCATCCTGTGCTAGAAAAAGCTCTACTGCGCTCTTGTGTGTCCCCATTTCTGTTCTGTGTTAAGAATATTGTGTTAGTGGCACTCCCTATCTCCTTTCTTTAATTAAATACAACATCCTTGACCAATGGGTATTCCTAGGATGACAAAGGATCAAAAGACAGCACCTTTCAAGTTAGATTACACAGAAATGTTTGATTTCTTGAAGTTCTGTGTACTTGCTGTCTTTATGCACAACACCCATTTATATTCACTGTTTTATATGACCAAAAATCAAATATGTTAAAATATTTAACATTTACAGTAGAGAGGTTGGAAGGACTTAACTCTCTTTCAGTGCTCACATGTTTTGCTGCCTAGGAAATATGTATAAATGACCATATGGATTTAAACTCATTGAAAAAAGAATTCTATCAAGAAAGTATATTAATAGTAACCACATCCTTTCACAGATTATGTTATAATTTTATAAAATTCAGTTACTTTTTGATTTTTTGAGTAATTCTCTTACTCAGCCACACAGCCTGATAGTATCACTCTCCCCACTGGATGCTGAGGCCACATCCTGCTCAACCTCAGAAAGTCTTTTCCTGCATCACCTGCTATTTTTGCTATTTGAAATGTTATGTGCTTTAATGGAGAAATGCAGATTCAGCTTTAGTTTTCTTTTTTTTGTTCCAACATAGTATTTTTTATTGATTCTTTGGGAATTTTGCATCATGAACCCCAATCCCACTCATTTCTCAGTTCTTCCATGTTCTTTGAGGGGTTGTAATGTCCCCCCAAAGAAAATTTAAAATGAAAATAAAAATTAACAACAACAACAAAATCTCCTTGACTTCTCTGGACAACAAACCTACCTCATCCATGCTAGGATTTTGGATGCCTTCACTTGTACAGGTCAGGTTCATGCAGTCACAGTTGCTATGAGTGTATGCAAGCAGTTTCCCTATCATGCCCTAAAAACACTCTTTTTTTATTTAAAAAAAATTCTTTCCTTTTACATAACAAACCCTGTTCTACTTCTCTCCCCTTCTCCCGCTCTCCCCACATCTACCCCTATATCATCCTCATCCCCCCTTGGGTAGTCAACACAGGCTGGTATACCAAGTTGGGGCCGGACCTAGCCCCTCCCCCTTGCATCAAGGCTGAGTAAGGCAATGCACCATAGGAAATGGTCTCTAAAAAGCCAGTTCATGTAATTAGGATAAGTCCTGGTCCCATTGCCAGGGGACCCACAAACATCAAGCCATGCAACTTTCACTAGAGATTGGTCCCATGCTGGCTCCCCAGCTGGCAGTCCAGAGTCCATGAGCTCCTACTAGTTGGGACAGCTATCTCTGTGGTTTTTCCCATCATGATTCTGATCCCCCTTGCTCTTGTAATCCTTCCTCCCTCTCTTCAACTGAACTCCAGGATCTCGGCCAAGTACTTGGCTGTGGATCTCTGCATCTACTTCCATCAGTCACTGGACATAGGTTCTATGGTGACAATTAGGGTAGACATCAATTCAAGTGCAGGGGAAGACTAGTTCAAGCACCCTCTCCACCATTCCTTTGAGTCTTAGTTGGGGACAATCTTGTAAGTTCCTGGGGTCTGAAAACATTCTTTTACTACAAATTTCCAATATCTTTATTTCATACAATCTTCCCATACCATCTTCAGCTGTGATCTCTGAACCTTGTGGGTAGTATGTATGGTACAGTTGTCTGAATTAGAGCTAAGTATTCCACAGCTTCCTATTCTCTGCATGGCAGCCAATTGTGGATCTTTATATTAATTGCCATGTGCATAAAAATAGCTTCTTTTATGAGAGTTGATAAATGCACTTATCAGTAAAAAGAAAGGCACATTGGGAGTATATGAAATCTATAGATTCTTTTGGTAGGATGGCCATTTCCACAATAATAATCCTAACAATCCATGAGCATGGGAGGTCTTTCCATCTTCTGATATCTTCTTCAATTTCTTTCTTTCTCAGTTTTTGTTGTATGAGTCTTTCACTCCTTTGTTATATTAATTTCAGGATTTTTTTAAGTTACTGTGAATGGAATTGTTTCCCTGATTTCTTTATTGGGATATTTGTCTTTGGAGAACAGGAAGGTTGATGGTTTTCATTTGTTAATTTTGTATCCTGCTACTTTGCTGAATGAGTTTATCAGCTGTACATATTTCTGAGGGAATTCTGGAGGTCTTTTATGTATGAAATCTGCAAATAGGCATAATCCAATGTATTCTTTCCCATTTGTAACATTTTTATCCTATCTCTTATTGCTCTAGCTTAGACTTCAAGTACTTTTACTTGTTCTTAATTTAGTAGAAATGCTTTGTATTTTCCCCCCATTTAGCTTGATGTTGGCTGTGGGCTTGTTGTATTTTTCCTCCCTGAAATGATAGACTCTTATCCCTCTGAAAATGTAAACCAAAATAGACTTTTTTTTAAAACCAAAAGTCTCTTTTGGCCGTAGTGTTTTATTAGAGAAACAGAAAAGTAACAAACACACAAAGTATTTACCTTGAGTCTCACTGAGTCACATTCTGCTTTTTACAATGTAGAAACTAAAGTAAAGTGAAGCTGATGACCCAGATCACAAAGTTTATGGTAGAGGAATGTTGCATAGCTGTTCCCTCCAAGACGAGACATTCCATCATGCAGGGAAGCTCTTTAAGACAGAAGGTAAACAACTCAAAATAACTTCAAGAAATCCGAGAAACTGACCAGATTCACTAGGCCCCTCCCTCTCAGGAGTAACCATAAAGACACATGAGAGTCACTCTCTGACAAGCCAAGCTGCCAGGAAGACCCTCAGACAAGCAAAGTTGCAAAGAAGACCCTGAGACCAAATCAGCTGCCTGGAAGAAGTAGACACCAGCTGATCTCTGTAGAAGAGGTTTACACCAACTGAGTCTCCTGGAGAGGACACTCTCCAACCTGTTGATCTGCCTGCAGGCTGTGCAGTGTGCTCCATATTTCCAGTTTTGTGTGATATCTTCACCCTTGCTGCAGTGGGCTTTGGTGATGCCGCTGTCTTTGAGTCATATCTTCTCCTGTAAGTAACCCTTTGAGAAGGCCAGGAAAATACCATGACAGGCTCCTAACAACCCTGTTAAGAACTAGGCCTCAGTTCCTGCCTCTTGAAACTGGAATAGGCAGTTTCTGAGGAAGCCATGAACAAAAGGCAATCAATCATCCCCAAAAGAAAGGACAAGAATAACTGCTCATATCAAAACTGAGTCAGTCCCCCACAGGAGCTCAAGGTAATAACCAAAAAGGGACAGAGCCTGAGACTTGTCCAAGCTTGCCCAAAAATGGAAAAACTGTATCCTTAACCAGCCCCTGCTAGCCCTAGCCAATTAGAATATATTAATATGATTACCACCCACATAAGCCAATCCTAGATAGAATGACCTCACTGCCTTTAGAATTCCTTTAGCTGTATATAAAAGAGCCTGTGAGCTTCCCTCAGAGTCACCATTTTGCCTTTGTGTCAGATTGCAGCCCCAGCATGCTAGAACCCTTACTCTTGAGATAATAAACACTCTTACTTGATTGCACACATGGATGGTGGTCTTTTGTGGGACTTCTCTAGGACCCTAACACCTGATGCATTGGCTGGGAAATCCCCCTAAGACTCCCAATATGTTGAGCATTTGGAAACCCAACCAGTTAGTGAACACTCTTTGTCTTGGGCTGTCATTGTTCTGACTGTCTCTGTTCTGTTCCATGTGTTAATGTCTCTAGGAATCTTGAGCTAACTGAATTTGGAGGCCTGAGTGTGCCAGGCAGACATATTATTAGCACTCAGATCATATTGGTCGAGATACACCTCTGACCCACTTGTAAGGGACTGGGTCCCTCTGGTTGAGGTGGGACAGGGCAGGTTGCTCTTGTACAGTGGAGCTCACTTACAGGGAGAAAAACCATGGTCCTGGTTCTGATTTCTGTTACTTGCACTGTTGTACTGATACCTGGTTGTCTTTGTTGTTGTTATATGTCTCTATTAGCCTCCTTTGTTTTCCTAGAAGGGATGAGGCAAACAACCTCTACTCCCCACCCCCCAGCATTTTATTAGATCATTTCTATGACTTTAACTGCCTCCCTCTTTCACTCTCTTGCTCTCCAGCCCCCAGCATAGGTGGGGCAGCAGAGAACCACTGCCTGAAGTTGCTAAGCTACAGCAGCCACGTTGTGGCAATGTAGCAGGGACTGCAAGCAGGACAGCCAGCCAAGGTTCTCAAAAGGGATGGGGGCACCCAAGCAGGACTTCAAATGCAGGACAGAGAATTTGGGGTTAATTGTTATAGCCAGGGGAGTTAACAAACTTTTACAGGAATACTGACTGCCAGGGGCACTCTGCCCACCAGCTGCTGTACTGCCCATGTAGCCACCACTCCTCCCCTCCCTTCCAAAGCCAAATTCTTCACTGTTGATACCATTTCCAAGCTTGTGATAACACTCCCTCCCACCAAGGTCCTTGCTGCCTCCTGCTACTTTCCCACCTTAACCCTTTCCTGTCCTGACATTGCCTAATAAACTGCTGAATTAAACCAGCCTATGTACTTTAAGATGTTTTGCATTCAGAATAAAAGTCAAAGATGATATGTGAAACCACAAAAGTCTGTTAAATAATTTATTAAAGGGTGCAATGGAAATATAGACTCACTAATACAGGACAAGGAAGACTGCTGTCCTGCTGATCCAGCTGCTGCTGTCCTGTCGTTCTGCCCAGGGGTGATGGGAACCAACTACCAGGCTTGCTTCTCCTAGACCACCCTAGAGAATGCATGACCCCCATTCCTCTGCTCTTAAGTGTGCACATACACAGGCAATACCATGCCCTAGGGCTTTTTACCCCAAGGCTGTTGGCTGAATGGAACAAATTCCCACAACACTTCCCCTTTTTGTCTAAATAAAAAGGTTCTAATCCTAACACAAAGCTATATATAATAAGAACAATTATCAAGTATTGTCCAGAAGAAAGAAAAGGTACTAACATAAGCAAAAATGTAACTACAATCAACAAGAACAACATCAAGCAAGAAACACATACTAAATGTCTAGACCATGGTTAATGGCAAATTATAGAGATTACTCCAATAATCTCTGTCCTATCCTGAAGAATCTAAGTCTTATGCTTGATATGCTCTTAGCTAAGATAAGAGAGGATTGTAACTGTAACTATCTACTCTTCCACCCCATCAAAGACCTGAGAAAGAAAATAATAATATCTGAGTAAACAGGAAGTGCAGGCAAGCAACTTCTGAAAATGCAAGAAATGACAAAAACAGCTGACTGCCAATGTTTCTCTGCAACATTGTGGCATCCTACTTAAGCTAATAGCCTAGAATATCTGACAGATCATTTTCAGAAGCAGGAAATTTTGAAAGACTGTCCTACCCTGGCTTGGCAAGGTCTAGCAGTCACTTTTCCTTGTGTCCTGTTTGTCCAGATTGGATAGCATGCTTACTGTCAACAGTGGAGGCAAGGGCAGTTCTTTGCCCAATAGGCTAGTTTGGGCAAGAAGAAGAAAAATTCCATATGGAGTGTCTTTGATGCCCATTGTCCTCTCAGGAGTAGATTGGTGATGCCAGGAGCAATCATGTCTCATGTCAACAGAGTTCTAACTTATTAAAACATTTAAATGCCATATTCTCTGGGTCTTTGAAGTGTTTGGAGATTGCCTATCCATCTGAAATATATCTCTGTTTATCTAGAAAACCTAACTAACATGACTATAAACAAATTATAGTTTGACAAACATGGGTGACTATTAACCTATAATTCTTATCCATCTATATAGCTTAAAGACTAAGGCTTCACATTATAAAAATAAACAATCTGTAAACAGATGTACAGTATAAGGACAATGACCCTGAATATGTGACAATTTAAATAAATATCTTAATCAGAGGTAGAAATGTAGAGTGCAATATGACAAAAATATTCTTAATTTGTATCAATATACAAAATATCCTAAACAGAAGTAGATGACACATACAGTATGACAAATATAATTTTACATTTGTATCAATATACAAAAATATTTTAAACAGAAGTATAAACATATATACAATATGACATACAATTTTGAATTTATAACAATATACAAATTATCTTAAACAAGAAAAGAAAAATAATTTTACATTTGTATCAATATACAAGAATCCATACTAAAGCAAATTATCTAAAACTGATTGTTGCTTTTTGATTTACAAGTAGATACAATAATCTACCTTATTATCCTAACTTATCTATCCTTCTTTTTTCTATTTCAAATGAGATTCCTGAGTCTAATCTTTACTGTTCCATCCTTAGCCCTATAACAATTCATGACCAACCCCTAACAGATGACAATTATCCATAACCTTGAGAAAATAAAAGCCTATTGGGAGAGGGAGCATCGTTTTCTTGAAATTGTTTCCTGCTGTCTAGGGGATGGTGGTATCTCTGTGGGATCCTGGAAAAAAAAACAATGGTTATATCTCATGAGGACTAGCTATAATATTTGTAGTCAGTCTCAGAATAATGGGTAAAGCTTATCTGAAGTTCTGACTAGAGTGATATAAGAAGGCAGACCATCTCAGCTAGCCACCTTGGAATTGTCCTGAGCAGTTTGTAGTCCAAAGCTGATCTTCAGGTGGTGTTTATTGACTCAATGGCATTATTATGAACCAGGTAGAATCATTGTTGTGTGGCCCAGTCATCCTGGAGACTTCAGATATCGATGTTAGGAAAATTTATTGTTCATTGTGTAAAATTTAAACATTATTAATATCAAGATGGAAAGTTTATCATCATAAATACCCTAAACAGATAGGGTATTCACCAATCTGATTACTGGGGTAAGCCAGTTCAGACACCCTTTCCAATATAGCTAATAGTCTAAGCTGGGGTCATCCTTTGTGGACTCCTGGGAACTTCCCTAGCATCCGGTTTCTCCCTATCCCCATGATGTCTCCCTCTATCATGGTATCTCTTTCATTGCTCTCCCACTCCATCCCTGTTCCAGCTTGACTATCCTGTACCCTTATGTTCTCATCCCCCATCCCCTACCCTCCATTGTCCCCTCACTCCCAGTTTACTCATGGAGATCTCATCTATTTCACCTTCCCAGGGCGATCCATGCATCCCTCTTAGGGTCCTGCTTTTTAGCTAGCTTCTCGGGAGCTGTGGGTTGTATTCTAGTTATCCTTTGCTTTACATCTAGTATCCACTTATGAGTAAGTACATACCATGTTTGTCTTTCTGAGTCTGGGTTACCTCATTTGGGATGATATTTTCTAGTTCTATCCATTTGTCTGCAAATTTCATGATGTCATTGATTTTTACTGCTGAGTAGTATTCCATTGTGTATATGTACCACATTTTCTTTACCCATTCTTCAGTTGAGGGGCATCTAGGTTGTATCCAGGTTCTGGCTGTTATGAATAATGCTGCTATGAACATAGCTGAGCATGCGTCCTTGTGGTATGATTGAGCATTCCTTGGGTATAAGCCCAAGAATGGTATAGCTGGGTGCTAGGGGATGTCTTTCTGTATGCTGTGAATATATGTTGCTCCCATTGGTTAATAAATAAGCTACTTTGGCCTATGGCAAGGCAGCTTAGAGGCAGGTGGGAAATCCAAGGAGAGAAAGGAAAGAGAAACGTGGAGTGAAGGAGACACCAGACTGCCATCCTAGGAGCAACATGTAATGGGATGCAGGTACAGCCATGAAACACACGGTGATACATAGATTAATAGTTATAAGTTGAGTTAAACTATAAGAGCTAGATAGCAAGAGGTCTGCCATAGGCTATACAGTTGATAATTAATATTAAGTCTCTGAGTGATTTATAATCGGCTGAGGGACCACAGTGCTGGGCAGGATCTGTGTAAACTTATGGTTACAGCTGAGTCTTGATGTAGATTGATTCTCAACTTTCTGAGAAACTGCCCTACTGATTTCCAAAGTGGCTGTACAAGATTGCACTCCCACCAACAGCTGAGGAATGTTCCTCTTGCTCCACATCATCATAGAGCCTTCAACCAGTAACTGATGGAAGCAGATGCAGTGATCCACAGCCAAGCACCAGACTGAGTGCCTGGAGTCCAGTCAAAGACAGAGAAGAAGGATCCTATGAGCAAGAGGCATCAAGATCATGATGTAGAAACCTACAGAGAAAAGGAAACCAAACTAGTGGGAACTCATGAACTTTAGACGACCAACAGCTATGGAGCCTCCATGGAACTGGACTAAGTCCTCTGCATAAGTGAGACAGTTGTATAGATTGATCTGCTTAAGGGTCCCCCTTGCAATAGAATCAGGATCCAAGCCTGGTGCATGAGCTGGCTTTTTAGAGCCTACTACATATGGTGGGACACCTTGCAGCACAGCCTTGATGCAGGGGGAGGGGCTTGGACCTCAACTGAATGTACTAGGCTCTGCTGACTCCCCACAGAAGGCCTTACCTTGTTGGAGGAGGGAATGGGAGATTGGTTGGGGGGAGTCAAGGCTGGGGGGCAGGAGGAGGGAAGAGAGGGGGATCTGTGGTTGATATGTAAAATGAATTAAAAAAATAAAAGAGAGAGATGTCAGAGAGACAGAATAGGGATGAAGAGAGAAACCTTGCAGGGATGCTTATGAAAGGAAAACAGGACACTCCCAGTGGCTGAGTTAAGACAACCACAAAGAAGAGGTCCCTTAGTGTCAACACAGGTAGGGCCGTTTTAGAGTTTGAATCTGAAATGACCCTTAGAAACTTATACTTTGAATGCTTATTTCTCAACTAGTGGAATTCTTTGAAGGCCCTGATCCCTGCTGCCATCTCTGTTTCCAGCTGCTGTGATGTGAAGAGTTTTTCCCTCACACTTTTAACACCACTAACTCAGAAGGTCTGCCATGACAAAATAAATCTTTCTTCCAGTTATTTCCATCAGGAAAAAAAAATGGAAAGTTTAAATTTTAAGGTAGTATGATATCTAAAGAAAGGTTCTAAAGAGTCAAAAATAAATATGAGGAGAAAGGGAATTATGATAACAATAGTTCCTAGATTTTGATTTTCTTCTGTCTCATACCAGGTGGTTCTTATGATATAAGACAGAAACTCTGAATTTTTCTTTTAACAACATGCTTGGATTTAGAGAAGGAGAGAGCCACATGGCTGAATGGAATGAATTCCCACAAGATAAAGATATATTATGTTTGGAAAAAATATGCTTTTGTTTCCATAAGAAATATATATGGCTTTTGGTCATTCAGATTCAATGTGTTATAAATACCTGTCATCATTTAGGGGGTTGGTTACAAATTATTATTGATCAGGATAAGAAAAAAACTACTAGTGGTTTCAAATGTTTCATGTTGGTGTGGGTTTTTATATATTGATACAAATTTAAGTTTATTTTGTTATGATATATACATATATCATATATATTTCTACTCTTGTTTAAGATATTGTACCTATACAATATTCTAGACTACTAAAACCACAATAATGACTTTGATGAAAGTTTTCATATTGTCTGGAAAGCAATAGAAAAGGCAGGAAACTGGAATAATAAAGAAAAGGGAAAGAGGAGTTTGTCTTGCTAGAGGTGCCATACTGGTACTTGTTTGTCTCTGCTGTTGTTGTCTTTTTCTGTCTACTAACCTCCTTTCTTATTTTAGAGGATATGGTGAGCAGCCTTTGTCCCAACTCCCCTTAGCATCTTGTTGGACAACTTCAAGGACTTTCAGGCCCAAGCTGACGTCTTGTATCCCAGAAAAGTAAACTCTCCATTTATTGCAGGAATTAATGCCCCGTGCTCAATGTGGGATGGCTGGAGGAGAGGACTTTCAACCTCTCAACCATCTATTGAGTCAAGAACATAGTATATGGGTCACCAGGGCACCCTGATCAGGTCCCCTACATAAACTTCTGGCAGTTCCTTGTAGAGAAGCCCCCTAAATGGTTGAAACCTTTTTTTCTTCCCCCAAAGATGGTTATGGCAATAGCTGCTGGGAGGAAGGAGGAGCCAAAGGGAAAGGCAAACCTTCCACGCCATTGTACCACATTCTTCCATCTCCAAGTTACCTGGAGGAGGAATTCTTCTAGGCCACATCCTTCTTCCCCTGAAAGGCTCAGGTGGGAGGGGCTGGAGGAGGGGCAGAAGCTCAAGGAGAGGCCAGAAGAACAGTGATGTGGAGGAGGGGGATTAAGGAGTTTTCCATAAACACCCTAGGGATCAGAGGGAGGAGCCACTGGCAGAGACTGACTCCATGGCCCTCCCACTACATACTGTGGGACCACCTGATGTTCATGGCAGGCAGCAGCTGGTCCATTGGCCTTTTGCCATTATATAATTGGAAGATGCAGAACCCTAAGTTTTCTGAGAAGCCTGAAAGACTCATGGACTTGTTAAATTTTGTGCTTTTTGATCACCAGCTGATATGGGATGGCTGTTGCTAGCTACTCCAGGTCCTCTTCATTACTGATGAGAGGGAACAGATTTTGCAAAAGGCCCAGAAATTGGTTCTAGTCCCAGATGAAAGATCAAGTACCAATGCAGACCTCATAAATGCTGGTTTTCCCCTGACACGACCTGACTAGGACTTTAATACAGAGGAAGACAGGGAGAGGCTAAAAGTCTACCACCAGACTCTAATGGGGGACGGGATCTCTAGGATACCATGAGGCAGCCCACAAATTTTTCCAAAGTAAGTCAGGTATGCCAAGGGCCTGAGAAAATGCCAGGAGCCTTCTTGGAGAGATTAATAGAAGCCTACAAAACCTATATGCCCTTGGATCCAGATGTACCAGAGAAGAGATCCACAATGAGCCTGGCTTTTGTCTGCCAGTCAGCTCCAGACATCTGCCATAAGTTACAAAGACTAGAAGGTTTTGAAGGTAAGAAGTTGGCTGACCTCATTGTGGTTACAGAAAAAGTGTTTAATAATCAAGAGATCCTAGAAGATAGACAGACCAAAGGGCTAACAAAGTTTTAGATAAGCAGACTCAAGGACTCACCAAAGTCCTCTTGGCTGTATCAAGCAACCCTGAAACTAAGAGACATACAAGGAAATTGGCTTTTGGAAACTCAAAACCAGGAGGGAAAGGTCTAAAGACAAGGCCAAGAAATAGACCCCACTTATAAAGAGACCAGTCACTAGAAAAACGAATGCCCTCAATGACAGGGCTTAAAAGCAGAGACACTAGAACTAGAAGAAATAAACAACTGAAGGAGACTAGGCTTGGAACCCCTCCCAAGCCTTGGGTAACCCTAAAGGTGAAGAGGAAACCTATAGATTTTCTGGTAGACACCAGAGCACAGCACTCCATCCTGAAACAACCCTTGGGCCAAATGTCCCAAAAGCAACCTAGGTACATGGGGCCATAGAGATGAAGCAGTACTAAAGATATGTAGACATAGGAAAAGGCTGGGTAACCCATTCTTTTAGGGTCATCCCTGAATACTCATACCCACTGTTTGGAAGAGACTTATTGACCAAGATAGGGGCTCCCATCCATTTTGACCAGACTGGAATATCATTGATGATGCAAGGGGAAAGGCACTACACGTGCTCACCATGTCACTTACAGGTGAATATAAGTTGTTTACAAGCCCTGCCCCAAATCAAAAAGACAATAGAGACATACTACAAAAATGGCTAAACAAGTTCCCCAGGCATGGGCAGAGACTGGGAGATCTGGGCTGGCAACACACAGGCCCCAAGTATTAGTTCAGCTGAAAGCTGATATGTAGTCACAAGTTTTCCTGCATCCTGACCGGCCGGTGGTTGGGACAAATCTCTCCCACTTGCATCCCCAAGTAAACACACAGGGGCTTATATTAATTATAACTGCTCAGCCATTATCTCAGACTTATTACTGACTAGTTTTATACTTAAATTAACCCATAATTCTTATCTATGTTTAGCCACATGGCTTGGTACCTTTTCTTAGTTCTGCCTTGTCATCTTGCTTCCTCTGTGTCGGGCTGGTGACTGCTGACTCAGCCCTTCCTCTCCCAGAATTCTCCTTGTCTGTTCACCCCGCCTATACTTCCTGCCTGACTACTGGCTAATCAGCATTTTATTAAACTAGTGTGCAAAGGCATTATCCCCCAGCATTTCCCCTTTTCTGTCTAATCAAAAAGGAAGGTTTTAACTTTAACATAGTAAAATTACATATAACAAAACCGTTATCAAGCAAGAATTATAGTTATAATAACTAGTCTATTTGTATTTGGCAATTTTAAAGAAAATATTCTATCTATCCTATATTTGTGAGTCTGAGGTTTCATATCTAATTTATCTTTTATCATAATGAAGGAAAATTATAACTATCTAGTCTTCAACTACATCAAAGACCCCAGAAGGACATTACCTAAGAAAACAGGAAGTGCTTTGTAAGCAACTTCCAAAAATTGGGAAATGAGAGAGACAGCTGCCTGCCTGGATAGTCATCTAAAATTCTTCTGTAACGTTGGGGCATCCATCTTCAGCCAATAGGCCTAGTCCCTCAGTCATTGCTCTCTGTCCTATAGAATGTCTGGCAATTTCTTCTGTGAAACAGGAACCTAAAGGATCATCTTGCATTGCAAAGTCAGTGGTGTAGATGTAACCAACCGTCTTATTAAATAAGAAACACAGAACCAATGCAAAGAAGAAAGCCAAGAGGTCAGAGCTAAGAGCTAAAACCCTACCCTTCCTCCTACGGTGGTCCTACCTCTCCGAAAATGAGCTACTTCCTGTGTTAAAGTCTTTATAAAGACTTTCGGTTCTGCCTTCTCATTGGTTGTAAACCCAACCATATGACCGCCTCGTCACTGCCTGTCTGTACAGACCTCCAGGTCTTCTGTGGTTGGTATTGAGATTAAAGGCGCGTGTCTCCAATGCTGGCTGTATCCCTGAACACACAGAGATTTACCTAGCTCTGCCTACCAAGTGCTGGGATTAAAGGCATGCGCCACCACCTCCTGGCTTTCCTAAGGCTTGCTAATAGCTCTGACCCCCGGGCAACTTTATTTATTAACATACAAATAACATTTTATTACAAAATAAAATATCACCATACAGTGGTTACCTTCCTATGAGTCCTGCATGTCCAGTTTATACTGTCAATCAGTCAATGCAAGGTCACTTTTTTGCCCAGTGGCTAACTTTTGCCACAAAGAAAGTAAATTCCATAATGAGTTTCTTCAATGCCCATCATCCTCCTTGAAGTAATTGGTGCTTCCAGGAGCAGATGTGTGTCAATGTCTAGAAAACACTTTAAATGCCATATGCTGTAGGTCTTTGAAGTGTTTGAAGATTATCTATCTAATTGAAATATATCTATGTATACCTAGAAAACTTAACCAACATGACTATAAGTTTGATTATCATGGAGAGTAATTATTAATCTGTATTTCTCAATTATACATTACAATTTTAAATGAGCTATACAAACATAATACCTTAAACAAGAGTAGAAATATACATACAGTATAACAAAATTAACTTCAAATTTGTAATAAACTAAAATCTATAGCAATTTAAAACATTTTACACAAGTTGTTGCTCTTTAAAGGCAGATTCAATAATCTACCTTTTCATCCTATCATATCCATATCCTATCCCCCTTTTTTCTTTAGAAAGATATTGACTATGACCAATAACAATTTGTACCCAATCTCTAAACAAAGACAAATATCCATAATCATTTTGAGGGGAATGGGGGCATAGTGGTCTAGGCTACTTCCTGCTGATAGGGGGCACTGGTAGACTTATAGGGATCTTGAGAAAATTCAAGATAATGGTCAAGTCCTGGGAAGACCAGCTGTAACCTTTGTTGATAGGTACTATCTGTTATGCTTCAGGAGGTCTGGCTTGGTCAAATCTGATCCATCTTAAGCTGGAACAAATCCATAGCCTCTTGCTTCCTGTGGAAACAAAAACAGAGCCTCCTTTCCAAAGCAACGTATCTTTAGATCCAAATTTTGAAGTCAAGATACCTTAAAATTATACATATATTGGTTTAACTGAGTAGCCTTTACAATCAAATGTCTCTCTGAAGTTAAAAATCCCAAAGACAATATAATCCAGATTCTCTGTGTGATTTCCATCTTTCCATGGCATATTTTTTATATTGTTTTTACTTTCTCTTTAAAGACTTTATTTTTTAAAACTTTCTATTTCTTTATATAACTGACTATACTCCTTTTCCTCTCTCTTCCAAGCCTACGTATATTTTTATACGTATTGTAAATTGTTTAGAGGTATATTTCATCTGAATCTGTTTTATTGTGAGTCTATTGCTTTAAACTGCAGTATTACTAGGATTGAAATGGCAGCTTTGGCTGCTGGATCCACCCGCCTCAGCTTTCCAACATGGCGGAACTACATTTACTGCCAGCTCTGGGGGAACCATGCTCATCACTGACTCTGTGAAGCAGTGTGTCTATGCTTTCATCCAGCAGCGTGTAGCCCAAAAACCTTTTCTTTCTTTCCCTTTTTTTTTTTTGTCTGTAATAGCAAAAGCTATATCCACCATGCCCATGCTACAGGAATCTGCCATGTTGTACTCAAACCCATATGCAGTAAACCCACCATACTATAGCTCAAGTCCACACACCACAGTGTCTCTGTACCTTGGCATCTCTATACCTCAACCCACATGAGACATGAAGTAGTAAGCTGGTTTTTGGCTTTGTTATTGTGTGTTTAGAAGCCCTTTTTAAACTCTTTTAGGCCTTATGGAAATTTGAGAGCCCCATGTTGGTACGCCAATCATCTTTGATGAAGCACTCCATAAGGACTTGGGTGAGTACTGACAGACCCACCATAACATCAGCCTATTACAATATATGGAAAATCTCTTCATAGCATCTGACACCTTGGAGACTTGCAAAGCTGCCGTTGAGGAACTTCTCCGTGAAGAAAGCTCAACTCTGCCAGACTGAGGTAACTTATCTGAGATACATACCCATGAGGGGCAAGAGATGGCTACCAATGGCAAGAAAAGATCCCCAGGCCCAGCAACTGCTAAGAAGTGAGAGAATTCCTAATATCTGCTGGGTTCTGTAGACTCTGGATTCCAGGGTTTGCTGAATTGGCATGTCCCCTGTATGGGGCTACAAGGGGAGGGAAGGTTCCCCTTGACTGGACTCCACAGATGGAAAAAGACTTCAATGAAATCAAGGCAGCTCTACTAAATGCATCCACTTTGGCACTACCAAATGTCACCAAACCCTTCTGCCTATATGTGGACAAGAAAAAGTGAGTTGCCAAGCGGGTACTGGCACAAGCCCTTGGTCCATGGAAGAAGTCAGTAGCCTACTTATCAAAAAGACTGGACCTAGTGGCCACTAGATGGCCCTTGCCACTGCATAATAGCAGTGACAGCCTTATTGATTAAAGACTCAGATAAACCAAATTTGGGACAAACTCTTAAAGTGACAATCTCCCATGCTGTTGATGGGGTTACTAAAAACCCTCCCAATAGATGGCTAACTAATGCTCAGCTGACCCATTATCAAGGTCTGCTCTTAAACCCACCCCAAATCCAGTTTCACCAGCAATAGTGACTTGAATCCTGCTACCCTACTTCCAGATCCAGACCTGAACCAACCTCTCCACAACTGTGTGGACATCTTGAATCATCTCTATGCCATCAGACCAGATCTCAAGGATGTCCCTCTGATGAGGACTGAAGTAACACGGTATACTGATGGCAATAGTTTCATCAAGGATGGTATGGCATTAAGTAGTTTCATCAAGGAGGGGCAGCAGTTACCACCAGGACAAGGTCATATGAGCAGAGGTTCTACCCCCTGGGACATCAGCTCAAAGAGCTGAACTGATAGCTCTAAATAAGGCACTGCAGCTGGGAAAGGATAAGAGACTTAACATCTTAACTGATAGCCAATATGTTTTCACCATCTACAAAAAATGGGAGTTATTCACTGCAGAAGGAAAGACTATTAAAAAACAGGAGATTTTAGATCTCTTACATATAGCTGTCCCGAGTAATAGCTGTTATGAACTGTCTGGGACACCAGAAAGGGGAGACCCGACCTCAAGGGGAAACAACTAGGCAGATGCAACAGCAAAAGAAATTACCCTCCAGAAGGCAACCATCCTGCTGGTCTCACCACCAAAGCTGGTAGCACCCATGCTGCTAGAATTTCCAGTTTACACTAACCAAGAGCTCTGGAGGATCCACACATGTACAAACACCTATAAAGAGAAAGGATGGTTTAAGACCCCAGGTGAAAGGATCATTCTACCATCAGACTTCGCCACTCAACTAGTCCAGCAAATATATCAGAGTGCCCATCTGAGAGGGAAGAAAATACAAGACCTTTTAAGGAGAGCACACCTTAAGGTTTTTTACATTAAATCTAAGACAGCAAAAGTCATAGGCCAATGCCCCACATGCTGTCTAGTGAACACAAAGAGCAGAGTCACAAGAATGGGGCACAAGGAAAGAGGAACCTAACTAGGAGCCAACTGGGAAATCAACTTTACTGAGGTAAAACCAGGCCTATATGGTTATAAATACTTAGTAGTCTTCATAGATACATTTTAAGTTTGGACTAAAGCCTTCCCAACTAAACATAAGTTGACTGTGATAGTAGTCAAGAAACTACTAGAAGAGATTATCCCAAGATATGGCCTTCCAATGCTCTTAGTCACAGACAAAATGGTCCTGTATTCATCTCTCAGGTAGCACAAAAGCTAGTTGGAAACTTCATTGTGCATACCAACCCCAAAGTTCTGGGAAAGTTGAAAGGATGAATCAGGCCCTAAAGGAGACTTTAACAAAGTTAACCCTTGAGACTGTTGGTTACTGGGTTTCTCTCCTTCTCTTTGCTCTTTACTGGGTTCACAATTCCCTCTATACTTTGGGCCTAATCCCATTTGAAATCATGTATGTCAGGCCTCCATCAATTCTGCCTAACCTAAGCTAAATTTGATAACCAAAAGTGTCTCTCATCTCTACAAGTTTTCTCTCAGGTGCAGAAACAACTTTAGCCCCAGCTACATGGAGTCTATGAGAAGGAACCACCTCCTGTGCCCCATGGGTTCTGGCCAGGGGATCTAGTAGTCATCAAATGACATCCAAGAGACCTTGGAGCCTGACTGGAAGGGACCTTACTCCATCATCCTGACTACACTCACAGCTTTTAAAGTGGACAGTGTCCCCACCTGGATTCACCATTCCCACATGAAGCCTGCGGATCTGCATGCTGATCCTAAGGACTATGTAGCAGGAATCTTAAAAGTTCTTATTAATAAAAACAAACCTGAGGCCAGTTATTGGGGTGAATGCTGGAAGATCAGAGAAGCATAACAAGCCACAGCCACCTCACCTTGCCAATTCCTCGGCTGATCCTGTTTCCTCAGACTGGAAGCCTCTGAGTCTTATTCAAATGAATCTCAGCTGAACTGTTACTCCAAAGCCTAAAAGCTTAACCAGCCAAATGCTTAACCAGCCAAATGCTTCTAGTTTCTGGTTCTCACACCTTATATATCTTTCTGTTTTCTGCCATCACTCCCTGGGATTAAAGGCTCACTTCTTGGGATTAAAGGCATGTGTCACCATGCCTGGCTGTTTCCAATGTGGCCTTGAACTCATAGAGATCCAGAGGGATTTCTGCCTCTGGAATGTTAGGATTAAAGGCGTGTGCTACAACTTCCTATCCTCTATGTTTAGTATTGTGACTGTTCTGTCTCTGACCCCAGATAAGTTTATTAGAGTGCACAATATTTCAGGGAACACAATACCACCACAGGACTATGCCCCGTAGGAAGCTGACACCAGACTCTGGAGAGCCACCACATACCCACAGTACCCTCTAAAACTGAAAATCCAGAAAGTCACTGACCCAGCTAGCTAAGTAATGACTATGTTCACCCTTCTCTCCAGCCTATACCTGCTGGGGCTTCCCCTTCTGACTGTCCAGGTAGAGCCTGGACAAAGCAACTATAACTCTCATCAATTCCTCAATTTCATCTGGGTTGTCACTAACACAAACTCTGGGGAAGTCCTAAGACTTCTTGACTGACATCTTTGGAGTATGGTTCCCCAAATTGTCCTTTAACTTGGGAAAAGTCTGATTTGGGGAGGGTTATGGTAAAAATTCCACATTACAAAAATATCACTTCTATGTTTGCCCCAGACATGACAGGGATAAAGTTAAGGGGGAAACCTGTGGAGAGTCAGGTAACTATTTCTGTGCCTCCTGGAGCTGCATCTCCACAGATCATATCTGATTGAAAGCTCCAAGAACTAGAGATCTTATCACAATGTCCAGAGTAGGCATATCAAAATATGGTTGGGTAAATTATGGGCATGCAAGATACAACACAATAACAATTGAATTTACTCACCCTGGCAAGAAAGCCAAAGAATGGACAAAAGGAAAAACTTGTGAAATAAGAATCTACCCAAAAATGAGGTTTTCCCCAGATGACAAATGGGCCCTGTTTACCATACAACTGTTCATTGGTCTCCCTCAACAACCACAGATATCCCTGGGCCCCAATAAGGTATTAGCCCCTGTTAACCTCAAACCTATTTCCACTCCTAAACCAAGGGACACAAAAGCCCCAATATCCACCACTGAAATTCCTCTTCAGACATGCCCTCTAGTCCAGGTCCCTTGGTATTCTTATCAACCACTTTCTCAGTACTAAATGCTTCCAAGCCTGGTCTCATTGAGAACTGCTGGTTATGCCTAGACACCAAGCCCCCTATTATTAATGAATAGCAATCAAGGGGAGACTCACTTTGCCATTAGTAACAGGAAATGGTCTTTGTTTGGCTCAACCCCTGCATGGCTAGTCCCATCTCTGAAATCTCACTTAGAATCCAATGGAAGCCAGCTTCCTGAACCCACTAGATCATACCTGGTAGGCATGTGACTCTGGCTTAATCCCCTGTGTTATTACTCAGGTTTTAGATTAAGCCAAAGACTTCTGAGTCTTGGTTCAGCTAATACCCAGAATAACTTATTACTCTGATAAAAAAGTCTTTTACCAGCTAGAGATATCACCAAGGCGGACAAAGAAAGAAGTCATCATGGCTGTCTTGGTATACTTTCTCCTAGGCATCAGCTTAGCAGAAGCCATAGCTTGTGGGCGTTGCACCAGAAATTTGGCATCCAACTTGGCCTCTTCAGGAGGTAAACGTTCAACTGTTAGGAATTGGGACATTATCTCAGGTGAAACAGAGTACAAGACGGCTCAAATGTATAGGTCCAGAAGGACAGAGAGGAAAATTGAAACCATATGCAGCTAACATAGCTATGAACCTGTGGGGTCGAGACTTGTTACAACAATGGAATACTCAGATTAACATCCCTCCAATCTCAGAAACAAATCATAAACTAGCACATGTTTCTGAGAGAAATATTAGAAGGCATTATTCTGAGTGGTCACCAGCCATCCATATTATACAAGAACAGGGCACAACAACTGATGATCTTCCAAAAACAACAACAGCTCTAGCTTTAAAATGGTTAACAGACAAGCCTGTATGAGTTCAGCAATGGCCTTTAACAACAGAGAAACTCCAGGCTTTAGAAGAGCTGGTAGAAGAACAGTTAAATGCTCAGCATATTGAGGAATCAACCAGCCCTTGGAATTCTCCTGTATTTGTTATTAAAAAGAAATCTGGTAAATGGAGAATGGTAACAGACCTTAGAGCAATTAACAAAGTAATTCAGCCAATGGGCTCTCTATAATCTGGAATTCCTTTGCCTACTCTGTTACCAAAAGGATGGCCTCTCATAGTTATTGATTTAAAAGACTGTTTCTTTTCAATACCCTTACAAGAAAAAGACAGAGAAAGATTTGCTTTCACAGTGCCTACTTATAATAATTCTCAATCGGTTAAAAGATTTCAGTGGAGGGTCCTCCCACAGGGAATGTTGAATAGCCCAACTCTGTGCCAATATTTTGTACAACAGCCATTGGAAGTGATACGTAAAAAATTTCCTAAATCTATAATTTATCATTACATGGATGATATTTTACTAGCTGACTCAAATATAGATACTTTAGAAAGAATGTTTGAAAAAGTAAAGAAAATTTTGCCTTGCTGGGGATTACAAATTGCTCCTGAAAAGATACAAAGAGGAGATTCTATTAATTATTTAGGATATAAAATAGAGCTACAAAAAATTAGACCTCAAAAGGTGCAAATTAGGAGAGATAGACTACAGACTCTTAATGACTTTCAAAGATTATTTGGAGATATTTCTCATCTACGAACTATTGTTGGGGTAAAAAATGATGAACTGCATAATTTGTTCAAAACCTTAGAAGGTGACAAGGATTTAAATAGTCCAAGAGAATTATCACCTGAAGCTGAGAAAGAATTGGCCTTGGTAGAAAAGAAAGTACATGAAGGGCACGTGGATCATATTGATCCAAAGCTGGATTGCATTTTGGTTATTTTACCTTCTAGGCATTCTCCTACAGGAATATTAATGCAGAGGGAAGATATTATATTGGAATAGATATTTTTACCAAATAAACCAAACAAAAAATTAAAAACTTATGTGGAAAAAATCTCTGACTTGATTTGGAAAGGAAAATTGAGACTTCGTCAATTAGCAGGAATAAACCCAGCAGAAACTGCTGTACCTTTAACTAAGGAGGACATTGAAAAATTATGGACAGAAAGTGAACCTTGGCAAAGAGCTTGCAGTAATTTTTTGGGAGAAATTAACAGCAAATATCCCAAAAGCGATAGAATTGATCTTATAAAGAGAGCTGATTGGATCTTGCCTCGAATTGTATGGGAAAAGCCCATATCTGGAGTTCATACATTTTATACAGATGCCAACAAACAAGGAAAGGCAGGTTACAAATCAGAAATTTAAGTAAAGTGGTTCAAAGTCCTTATAATTCAGTTCAAAAATCAGAATTGTATGCTATTCTGTTGGTATTAGTGGATTTTTCAGAACCTCTCAACATAGTAACTGACTCTCAGTATGCTGAAAGAGTAGTATTACATATTGAGACTGCAGAATTTATCCCTGATGAGTCAGAATTAACTTCACTATTTATTCAATTACAAGATACAATCAGGAAAAGGAGTCATCCTTTATATATAACTCACATTCGATCCCATAATGGTCTGCCAGGCCCTCTAGCACAAGGCAATGATGAGATTGATAAGTTATTAATAGGAAATGTGCTGGAGGCCTCAGAATTTCATAAAAAACATCATGTCAATAGTAAAGGTTTAAAAAAGGATTTTTCCATAACCTGACAACAAGCCAAAGAAATAGTAAAGAAATGTCCTACTTGTTCCTTCTACAATCAAACGCCATTACCAGCAGGATGTAACCCAAAGGGTACTCAAAGGAATGAAATCTGGGAGATGGACGTGTTTCACTTTGCAGAATTTGGAAAACTGAAATATGTACACCACACTATCGATACTTATTCAGGATTTCAGTGGACAACTGCTTTGAGTTCTGAAAAAGCTGATTCTGTAATCACTCATTTGCTAGAAGTTATGGCCATCATGGGTATACCTGCACAAATTAAAACTGACAATGCTCCATCATATGTCTCTGTTAAAATGAAACAGTTTTTTGCTTATTACAATATAAAGCATATTACAGGCATACCACATAATCCTACAGGTCAAGCAGTTATAGAAAGATCAAACAGAACTCTAAAGGATATGCTAAATAAACAGAAAGGGGTAACAAAAACCCCCAGAAATAGACTGCATAATGCTCTATTAACTTTGAATTTTCTTAATGCCAATGAGAAAGGAACAACAGCTGCAGAGAGACATTGGATAATAGAAAAAACTACAGAATTAAATCAGCCTATATACTTTAAGGATGTGCTGACCTCAGAATGGAAACCAGGGTATGTGTTACGTTGGGGACGAGGTTTTGCTTTTGTTTCTGCAGGAGAAGATAAGCTGTGGGTACCATCAAAATTGCTAAAGGTTCGATTTGAACAAGAGAAACCTCTTAATTAGAGGAGGTGATAGTTCATCAACCAGCATGAACATCCAATTTAAACTAACTTATACCAGTAACACGTCTTTTCATTTAATCAGATAATAACTTGCCAAACATCCTCAAAATTAGTCTTGGGGAAAGGTTTTTGTTTTTGTCTTTTAGGAGAATGAAGGTTAAGGAATCTGAAGAACACTGGACAAATGAGACAACTGAAGAAAAGGGACAAATCATCTATCCCAGGAAACAGAGTGAAACGGCATATGGGTATATATTATCTAAAAAATTTTATGTCTTCCTAAATGTTTGTTTCTGCTTTTCTCTAAAAATTTAACACTATTGGTTTTCTAATAGTCCCAATTCAATTAAAATTTAAAGCTGACTTTGGAGTTGGAGAATGGCTCTCTCCTTCTTTAAACTCAAGCATGTTGTTAAAAGGAAAATGCAAACTCCCTGTATCATGCCAGAATAAAAGAGCCATCTTCTGCTATGGGACAGGAGAAAAGCCAAATTAATTAAGGGACTATTCTATTACTAATCTCAACTCTTTGATTCTATTCTGATTCTTTAAAACTTTTCTTAAAGTATAAATTTTATATCAAAATTTACAAGATTAATATATATAGATATATATACATTTTAAACTTTGTTAAGATATGAATGGTCATATAGAGTACTAATTAATTCTAGAAAAAAGGCTTCAATTAGCTGCATATATATGTCTTTGTGTTCGAGTCTCTTATCAGTTTTCTGCAGGAAATCACGGCCAGGCCTAACATCAACTGAAGTCTCCAAGAAGAAGTTGGGGCCCCACAACAACAACAATTCCACGTGGACAATAATAACATCACTAAGCTGACAAACATCATCTACAGATCAGCTTTGAACTACAAGGTGCTCAGAGCAATTTTGAGATGACTAGCTGAGATGATCCAGTCTCAAAGACTACTTGAATAAGGACTTGAGATAAACCCTGAACTTTGGCATTATACACAGAATGGATAATGAAGGATATAGTTACCTTTCCTAGAATTTGACAATTAACCTAAAATTTTTCTTTTCAGGATAAAGATATCTTCGCCCATACCCAGCAGGAAGCAATTTCAAGAATACGACGCCCACATTCCCAAAGAGGTGGTGTGGGGCGGGTGGTTTTTTGGTCTTTTTAATGGGTTTTGGGTCTGGAATAATTTTCATTGTTTAGGGGGGTTGGTTACAAGTTGTTGTCAAGGGTTAGGAAAAAGGCTAAGCAAAGGAGATTAGATTTAAGGTTCTTGTTTAAAAAAAAAGAGAAAGAAAGAAAGAAGAAGAAAAAGACAATTACTAGTTTTAAATACTTTACATTGGATTGGATTGTTTTATATTATATACAAATTATATATATTGAAATTGATATTGTTAGAAAATGCCATATGTATATTTCTAATTGTACTTATACCATTCATTTAACAATGCAATTTTCTGATCCTTGAATGTTATTATTACCAACTATTAGTATATAAAGAAATGATAGTTAGTAGTTAAACATTACAATAGAACTTGTAGTCATATTAGATATGTTTTAAAAATTGAGCAGATATATTTTAGATAGGCCATCTTCAAACCAAAATGTTTTAATAACTTAGAAAATTTTTCTTTTTTGTTATGACTATGAGACATGTCGGCTCTTTGCAGTACCAATCTACTTCAGAGAAAATATGGGCATTGAAGAAACTGCGTATGGAGTTAACTTTCATTGTGGCAAAAGTTAGCCACTGGGCAACAAAGTATCCTTGAATCAACAGGACAAAATGGACAGACAGGACATGAAACAAAGGACTACTGATTCTTGCCTAAACAAGCGTGGTTACGGCTTTATCAAAAGGCATCTTCTGAGGCCAGGACAATATGGCACCATCCCTGACGTGGCCTTCGCAACTTGGAAAAGGTACAGTGCCCTTTTCTTCAAAGGTAGCTGAACAGGCAGTGGGCCGATGGCTTCTGATGTGCAATGGAACAGCAGCTGAAACAGTTATTCTTGAAGAGTAACTAAGCTCACGCCTCTCAATAGTAGACTGGCATTTGATAGAGGGATGTGGAGAAGAACGGGATGCTGAGATGAAGCCATATATACACAACCAAGAAGAATGGACAGTTGAATTAAAAAACCATCAACAATTTCCAGAATTTAAAATCCTGAATCATGACATGACACTAGTGGAATTCAGATGTTTCTGGTACATGGACTGCCCTTACCCAATGTGAGGTTGAACTGTTGACCTTGTGTACATCCTACTTCACAAATGAGTCTGTCAGATACACTAAGCCTATAGGCTGAAGATGATGCCCCAGTACTGCGGAGAAACCTCAGGTGACTGTCCAGGAAGCTGGCTGTTTCTGTCAACTCACAAATTTTTTTGGAAGTTGCTTGCATGCACTTCCTGTTTTTATTTTTGTTAGCTATTATTATTTCCTTCTTGGTTCTCTGAGGGAGTTGAAGATTAGTTAGTTATAGTTGAAGGTTAGTTAGTTATAGTTGAAGATTAATTAGGATAGAAAGTGAATTAGATACATTTTGGACTTAACAAAATACGATAGATAATGAAATTATTTTCTCTGAATTTGTCAAATACAAATGGACTAGACATTGTTTAGACATTTATTACTTGTATATATTGTATATACTTATTGTACTTTTGTATATAGTTTTTCTTTTGTTAGTTATAACCTTTTTCTTTTTTTTCCTTTTTATTAAAATAGAAAAGGGGAAATGTGGTAGTATTTTACTTGTACTGAAATGCGATTTTAATTGTATGTTAATAAATAAAGTTGCCTGGGGGTCAGAGCTATTAGAGCCATAGCAAGTGCATGGCGGCGGTGGCGCTCGCCTTTAAGGACCTGGAGGGTAGTACATACAGGCAGTGACGAGGCAGTCACATGTTTGGGTTTACAACCAATGAGAAGGCGGAACAGCTAGACTATATAAAGACATACACACAGGAAGTAGCTCCTTTTCGGAGAGCTCTCTTGGCTGAAGCAGGATCACTGAAGCAGGAAGGGTAAGGCTCTTAGTTCTGACCTCTTGGCTTTCTTCTCTGAATCGGCTCTGTGTATCTTATTTAATATGACGGTTGGTTACATCTACAATAGCTACTGGAACTTCAGCATTGGTATTACAAGACCAAAATTATAGGGCCTTATGAATGGCAATAGATGCAAACATAGCCACCCTAGAGAAATCCATCACCCATCTGAAGGAATCACTCTCCTCTTCAGCAGAAATAGTCCTCCAAAATAGAAGGGGACTAGACTTACTGTTCCTTCTACAGGGTGGGGTCTATGTCTGGCTCTAGAAGAACAATGCTGCTTTTATGCTAACCACTCAGGAGTTATAAAAGACTCCATGAACCTTATTAGAAAGATTACATGATAGAAAAAAAATAACAAAATGAAGGATAATATGAATCTCTATTCAACTGGTCACCCTGGTTAACTACTCTCCTGTCAACCTTAGCTGGGCCCTTAATCCTCTTACTGTTTGTTCTGACCTGTAGACCATGTTTAATTAATGCCTTGATCAGGTTTACCAAAGAACCTATCTCTATGGTTCAACTGATGATTTTAAGACAATACAAGCCTGTAAACCTAGAAGAAACATCTCCGGGATTTGAAATGACACATTACTCAAGGGGGGAAGAAAAGGCTAGACAAATACATAACAGGCTCCTAATAACTCAGTTAAGAACTAAGCCTCAGTTCCTGCCTCTTGAAGCTGAATAGGCAGTTTCTGAGGAAGCCACGAACAAAGGGCAATCAATCACCAATGTCCCCAAAAGCAAGGACGAGGGGAACTGCATGTACCAGGACTGAGCCAGTCCCCACTGTAGCTCAAAGTAATAACCAAATAAGGACAGAGCCTGGGACTTGTCCAGGCTTGCCCTCAAAATGGAAAAACTGTAGCCTTAACTAGCCCCTGCTAGCTCTAGCCATGATAGATAACCTAGATAGAATGACCTCACTGCCTTTAGAATTCTATTAGCTGTATATAAAAGAGCCCGCAAGCTTCTCTCAGGGTCGCCATTTTGCCTTTGTGTCAGATGTGCAGCCCCAGCATGCTAGAACTCTTACTCTCAAGATAATAAATGCTCTTACTGATTGCATACATGGATGGTGGTCTCTTGTGGGAATTTTCTAGGACCCTAATACCTTCATCTTTATTCCTGTGAGTACCTCAATAAAACTCATTGGTTCACCATGTTGGACTTTCATGGTATCTAGACTTTGATCTGTCATGGGATCCCTATCTGGGGTGAGGAAACTTGTGTTGCATTTCTTTAGGTAAAGCCTTATCACACAAGGAGTTATCCATTCTCTAGTATTATGAAACAGCATGACTATAGTATTAGAGATCTGTCTCTTTAGCCTGTGTATGTCTATCCTCAAGACATTGGTAATAGTAAAAGGTAAGTTTTGCTCTGAGTTAGTTTTACATCTCACCTTGCTCTGTCTTTACCATAACACTGTAAAACAAGGGCCATTGGTGTGTTTAATAGACTGAAACTGGACCCTGCACCCATTTCTCCCTGACTATACTATTCTGTTCTTCAGGTATCAATCTCTACAATCATTTTATACACACAGCCATAGAGATGCTACTAGCTCATCCTAGCTGGCTCTTTCCCAAACTTTTGGTCACAGATGTCATGGTCACAGGAGAGAGAACAGGCTATATTGATTTAGATGCCATCTTGGCTAAAGAAGTTAATTCTAGACCACTGGGAGCTGAGAGGTCAGAGCATCCCTAACTTCTTGCAGATATATATAATGTACTAAACGTTTCCTGAATCTGCACATGGAAATTCTGGTAAGGACAGAGTCTGAGTATTCTGGTCTAAAGATCACATAAGAATAAGAAGCCACAGAGTTTGGAGTTTACAACCCATTTGGGTCCAGAGTTTCAAGAATCAACAAAGGTGTCCTTGGGCTGTGTGTGGGCTTACTTAGAAAAAGGCTCAAAATAGCCAACTTGAACACCTGCTACTCCAAGGAAACATACATGCAGGACTGATCTCAAAGTTTTCAATCCCTAACTTTTCTGTGTTCATGTTCTTTACTATTTGGGAGATTTTTGTATCAGCTGAGATCTCAGATTCAGTGTTATTATATATTTTACCTAGTCACTCATGTAGATGCATAGAAAGGTAGCTTAGAGAAAAATGTTCTACAATGGTTGGGTTGTTTTGTCCCATCAACTTTTTAAAATCTGATACTTTGAAAATGACTTTAATTTTTTTAAATTTTCTAAATTGGAATACTTTTCCTCACATTCACAGGATTGTACAAACACTGAGGGCAAAAGAAATCTGACCCACAACTTAGTTTTATTTACAAATCCGTTGTTAGTCACTGATGAAAATAAATATATTTAAAGAAAAATGGATATGCTTGTGAGGAAGCAGCTAGTGAAGGAGCAGTGAGTAGTAACTCCATGGGAACTGATCTCTGCAAATAAACTGACTTGCTTTGGAATGAACCTGTTGACCTCAAACACATTTAATGAGGTAAGTACAACCTGTGCTTTCTTTATGAATGGTCTTTGTTTTCTTTTTTGAAATAGTGTCTTTTTATGTGAGCCAGACAGCACTTGAACTCACATCCTCAAGCCTCAGTTTCTGTAGGACTCAGATTACAAATGTGAACCTATCTGTTTTTTTTTTTTTCTGAGTAACATAATGAGTTCAGACGAGATAGATTTAAACATGTGTTTCTAGTGCTTTAAAATCAGTCATGGTAGTAACTAAATCACCTAATCAACTAAGAAAAGATCACTCTGGATACTATGGGTTCAAACCTGATAGCAAAATAAGAATTTTTTATCAAATTATTTTATTGACTGTAAAGGTAATACACTCTTTTTATACAAAGCTCAGATCAGAATTTTTCTATTGACACAAAAACTGTCCTAATCCCCACAATTCAGGCATGCATTATTAGTATTTGGTATGCTTTCCCTGAAATAATTTTCTGTGGTTATGTAGCTTTTGAGATAATATGAGCTATTTTATAATCTGTGTTCCCACTAAATGTTAGATTCTTTCAAAATCATTAACTCTACTTGTAAATGATAATGTCTACTTGATATTTTATAGCTCTTACTCCTTCAATTGTTCTTCCTTGTGTAGACATTAAAGTTCTTTCTTTTCCACTATCATGAAGGTGTGCTCTGAAGTACCTGCAAGCATAATTCTGTCCTCATTTCTATTGAGTACACATATAAGAAGTACCAGACAAAGGTCATAACCTTTGTCTGGTACTTCTTATATGTGTACTCAATAATCAGACCTCAGAAGTTAACAACTGTTTCTCAACACTTGGTAATGCAAGTCTAAGAAATCTTTGTCAGTTTACTGCTCTAAGTATTTCACTCTTTCTTGAATTGCATTTTTGTGACTTGTGAAATAAAACAGTATTTTAGATATCAGATGCCTTCTCTGAGAACTATTTTCATACTGTTTCTCTTATGTTTATAATGGTGTAAGTGACCATTTAAATTTGTTTAAAAAACTATTTTGTAATAACAGTCATGGTGCTTGTTACAAATATTTCCAGTATTTTCTAATATCTTTATACATAGGTAATTCACCATTTTTACCTATGTCTCCTATTTCCACTTAAAGTCCTCTTCTTTAATTATATGTTGTGAGTGTATCTGTGTTTACATGTATGTGAATATGTGTATATGTAAAGATAGATAGATAGATAGATAGATAGATAGATAGATAGATGATAGATAAACAGATAGATACAGAGATATTTTTCTGTTTTTCATATTATCTATGTTTTACTTTTCCCTTCTGATTTTTTTGTGGTAGCACTGATGAAAATACTCAGTTGTGAAAGTTCTCTGCCCAGTTACTGAAAATCTCCTAGAAACAACGTGTGAGTTTTTTATTTATTTTAAATGTCCTTGAAAGATAATGTCTTCTTGTCACTAAACCGTATTTGTTTTCTTGTTGGATTCACCTGAGTTCATTAGTTTGCTTATATTTTTAAAGTACCAAGAATATTATGTATCTTTATATTTTTCTTTGGCTAAATGTATTTATTTCTGCATTTAACCATTTTCTGAATATATTTAGTAGTTATTTTCTCATTTATTGAGTTGGGTTATCCATTTATCTTCTGATTAATAATAAGGTGTATTTTGAGAATACAAATAATAGTATGTATTTTTGTTTACTATTTTTCTCTTTTATCAAAAATCTCGAGTATATGCAAAGCTACATGTTTTGGGGATGAGGAGATGGCTCAGTGGGTAAAGCGCTGTTGCACAAGCATGGAAGGACCTGAGTGTGGATCCCTAACACCATGTACAATCTGGACATGGCAGCACCTGTTTGAAACCCCAGCACAGGGAGAGTGAAGAACAGTAAGGGCCTGCCAGTCTAGCCAATTAGTGAGTTATAGGACCAGTGAGGAGGACATATCTCAAACAATAAGATGGAGGGCAAATGGAGACACCTGATGTCAACCTCTGTTCTCCTGGTTCACAGACATACATATATGCAAGCACACACACACACACACACACACACACACACACACACACACAAACACATAGAAATATATACATACATCACACACACACACACACACAAATAAAAAGATTTAAAGTTTGATATATGTGATAAAGATATTCATTAATGCCTCCATATAATTTGTTATTTCCCCTATGTTATAAATGATAAATTTTAGCAACATAATTGGTGGAAGCAAAATATTTTATCTAACTCTAAAGAACATGTTCTGTCCAGTAAATCATGGTGCTTTTTGCTTCTTTGGATCAATAGAAATTTTACTGTAGTAAATCTTTCTTAAACTGTATTTTTATGTATAAAATGCCCCAGAAATCTAAACATGACTAAAGTTCTGAAATAATGAGTTCTAAAGTTTCAATTAACTTTAAATGAAATACTACATCACATAGTGTTGTGTGTTATGCCCACCACAGGCTTTGTCCAAGATGTTTTGAATAAGGTCGTGTGGTGTGTGTGTGTGTGTGTGTGTGTGTGTGTGTATGTGTGTGTGTGTGTGTCCAGGTGTGAGAGAGAAGAGGGCTATGTACTCATTATATGACTAGTAATATTGTCCAATTTTAAGAAATTTTAAAACTGGGTTTTGCTACTTGATATACCCATCTGTGTTACAGTGAAGATATATAAAAGAAATTGCTTGCTTATTCAATATTTGTCAGCCACAATTTCAATCATCTTGCTATTCACAGATGATTCATGAAGCAACTGAACAATGTGACAGAATTCATTCTACTTGGCCTGACACAGAACCCAGATGTGCAGAAACTCTTGTTTGTCATATTCACACTTATCTACTCTCTTACCCTCCTTGGCAATCTACTTATTATTGTAACAGTCATCTCTAGTCCGGCTCTGGGCTCTCCCATGTATTTTTTTCTGTCCTTCCTATCTTTCGTAGATGGCTGCTGCTCTTCCACCATGACCCCAAAAATGATATTTGACTTACTTGCTGAAAAGAAATCCATTTCTTTCAATGGTTGCATGACTCAGATTTTTGCAGAACATTTCTTTGGTGGAGTTGAGATCATCCTGCTCACAGCCATGGCCTATGACCGCTATGTAGCCATCTGCAAGCCCCTACACTACATGATCACAATGAACAGGAGAGTGTGTGGCTTCCTGGTTTCCATGGCCTGGGCTGGGGGATTTCTTCATGCTCTGATTCAAATTCTTTTTATGATCTGGTTGCCCTTCTGTGGCCCAAATATCATTGACCATTTCATTTGTGACCTTTTCCCTCTCCTAAAACTCTCCTGCACTGACAACCATGTCTTCGGACTCTTTGTGGCTGCCAACAGTGGGCTAATGTGTATGCTAATCTTTTCTATTCTTCTCACTTCCTATGTCCTCATCCTTTGCTCTTTAAAAACTCACAGCACTGAAGAACAGAGAAAGGCTCTCTCTACCTGTGCCTCCCATATTACAGTAGTCATCCTATTCTTTGTACCCTGCATATTTGTTTACCTTCGGCCCATGGTCATCTTCCCCATTGACAAAGCTGTGGCTGTGTTCTACACTGTGATAACACCCATGTTAAACCCTTTAATCTACACCCTCAGGAACACAGAGGTGAAAACCGCCATGAGGAAACTCTGGAACCAACGAAAACCTAGAGAAAGATTCCCATGAATTGAAAGGACAGAAATAAATGTGATTCCTTATTGTAACAAGTATGATTCATGTAAAAGATACTATTATTGAAATCAGGATATGTGAGTGTATTTCATTCTCCTTGTCTTCTAGAATCTGTATGGATTTTTCTTTTATAAACATTCATATTTTGCTAAAGGTGACTGAAAGGTCTTCTACTTAAAACCTTTTGAGCAATGAAAATCTAAATCTCTGGGCAAAACTCATTCCAAAATTTAGATAGCCACACTGCCCAGCTCCAGGAGCAATGTTGACATTTTAATCTTGCTGATTCTAGAATAAATAATTTTCTTTGATTAAAGCCAAGGAGTGGCATAAATTTCTTCCACATATAACCAACAGAAAAATCTAGACAACTCAGGTAGAAGGTGTTTTCTGGAGATTTGTGTGTCTGTGTAAAAAAATCCTTGCAGATACCTTTATATGAGCAAAAGTACCTGATTTAAAAAAGTGGATATCTGAGTAAGTCAGAAAGAAATTCTAAACACTCAGTCTGCATATGGAATTTTAGATCAATAATATGAAGAATAATTTGAGACATAAACACTATTTTAAGGAGAAATAAACATTGATTGCCTGCCTCTCTTCGTCTAGGGATAGGGCCTTGTGAAATTATCCTCATCTGTGTTGGCATGTCCACTGGGCTTTTCATTAGGAGGGTCTTGGTTAGACAATCATCTTGTTTGGATTTCATGGGTGCAGCTTCCCTGTCATGTCTAGAAGAACCAGCAACCATCCTTGTCCATTGGCTCTTACATTTTCATGTTCCCTCTTCTGTGACTATAGGCAATAAGTGGCTGCTGACAGAAGAAGAATGGGTTTTCTCCAGGAACAGGTTTCCTGCTGTTATCCAATCCCTAGTGCTCAGCTCTAAACACATGTGCATATATGCAACACTAAAATGACTCAGTAGGTCATATATGTGTATGTGTGTGCTGCATGTATATGTGTATGTGCATGTGTATGTGTGTGAGTGCCTGTGTGTGTGTGTGTGTGTGTGTGTGTGTGTGTGTGTGTGTGTGTGTAAGAAGAGGTAATGATGTTAAGTGGGGAAGGGTTTGAGGATAGCAACAAAAGGAACCGGAAGCAGAGGGGGAGGGTAGAAATGATGTAAATGTAGTACTCATTGCATGAAATTCTCAAAACAATTTTAAATAAAAATATAATCAGATTTAGGGGGAAAAAAGAAAAGACAGATCACAGCCAAGATAGAAATCTTCTGAATCTTAGCAATTTCATTACTACCATCATAAAGACCAAATTAAGAAAAGTGGCTCCTTAGCCATGCCTACCCCTACATTGAATATCACTAGTTACACACACACACACACACACAGAGAGAGAGAGAGAGAGAGAGAGAGAGAGAGAGAGAGAGAGAGAGAGAGAGAGATTTCCAAGTGAGAAAAGTTTTTCTTAACCCATTTTCTGATCACAAAATATCAATATGCTGCTACCCCCTTTTCCAGCCCAGTTGTTTTAGGTAATACCTTATTTGCAGAAGTTATGTCAATTGCAGGTTTAAACATTTAGCAGCCATATACTTTTCCCTGGATCTCCTTTCCCTGGTGTAGCAAGGCTAGAAGCTATGCGTTGAGTTGGAAGAGTCTTCAGGGAAAACAACCTGGGTTTGAAAGTAACCATTTTGAGAATGTCTTCCCTCAAGACCACTCCTCCAGTAGTGAGTGAGCAAGAAATGAAACTATTATGTGTTAAACTGACAATTCAAAAATGTATCTGTACATTATGTAACTACAGCAAAACACAGCTTACTCCTGACTAATAATTGCATCTACTAACTTCAGTTTTTAAAAAAAATATAGGTATTAAGACCAGAATAGGATCACATAGAATTTTGGCAATTGTCTGAATCCTCAAATACCGTGGAATAAATAAATATCAATCCTTATAAAGCCAAATTCAAACAGAGCCTTTTTCTGCTTCAACATAACACATCACACTATGCATTTAAGCAATTTCTTATCCCCTTTATTTAAAATATAAAGTAAAATTGAACAAAATTACATAAATATACACTAGTAATTAACTGTGAAATTATGACATCAAATGTGAACTAGCATTTCCAAGATTACCAAGAAAATCATCTTACTTTATAAAACTTTTCTTGAAAAACTTTGTACACGAGCACTGCATCTACATCACCCCTGCTCCTCTCTCACTCCTCAAACTTCCCTGATGGCTCCTCCCTTCAAAATTCATGATCTCTTAATTATTATTTTCACATGTGTATATGTATGTATATATGTGTCTATATGAACACATGACTATACAACATACTGAATATGTTTACTGCTGCTTGTATGTTCATGTGTTCAGAGCTCACCACTTGGAATTGGGCAACCTATGTTGCATTCATCCCTGGAGAAAACTGATCCTCTATCTTTCCGCAGCCATCGACCATCTGCAGCTCTACATTCAGTGGGAGGACCGTAAGGACCGTGTGGGATTTCCCCTGTTTATGTTGGCACACTAACTGGTGATGTCATTATGCAGGTTTTGTTCAAACAGCCACATTGTTGAGATTCCATGATGCATTTTCCCCATCACCATTTAGGGAACACTATTCAGCAACAGGAGCCCTGGGCCTCTGAGTCTTATAATCTTCTGCCACCTCTTCCATGATTTTCCATGAGCAGACACATATAATCTGCATTTTGACTACTTGCAGATCTCTGTGATAATCTCTATAAGCTGCAAAAGACAAGGAATGAGATCCATACTTACCTTTGAATATAAGGGTGAATGTTTAGAATGCAGTTAGAAATTATATTCATTTGGGGAAATGGCAGTAGTAGGTTCTCCTCTCTGATCAATGACAGCTCCAGCCACAGGGAATTGTCTTGCTTTATAGAACCAGGCATTAATTCTCTCCTACTGAGCAGGTCTTACATCCAATTAGACAGCTGTTGGTTACTCCCAAGATAAAAGTGCCACCATTGCACCATTATAGAAATCTTGCTGATCCAGTCATTGAACTGGTTCATAGGCTTTACAGATGGGTAGCATTACCAATTTCTCATCTCCCTTGGCAGCATACATAGCACCTTCCAATTCCATGAAAGCCAGTCTTCAAGGAGGAGCCTTCTTGGTCAGTTTAATTTCTAAGTCCTATGTCTGAAATGTGTAGTGTCTTCAGCAATAAGACCTTACCTTCAAATTCTGGGAGGCAACCAAGGGCAGTGGCAAGAGCCTGTATTGTTTTGGGAGACTCTTGTATTCCTGAAACCAATAACTTGAGGTGAGATTTTCTAAGCTCTGGCACTGGAATTTTGGTTAGTGCATGGCTTTGTGGCTTGGAGGATTGGTTGAGGAGTGATCACTCCATGTGGTATAATGCCATGAATAGGAATACACACACACACACACACACACACACACACATAACACATACATTCATCCTAGGACCACCCTACCTGCCTAGAAGTTACAACACTCAAAGTGAGGTGCTATGGGATGCTCTATATTCTGTGAATGTGTTGCTCTGATTGGTTGATAAATAAAATGCCGATTGGCCAGTAGCCAGCCAGGAAGTATAGGAGGGGAAAACAGAAAAGGAGAATTCTGGGAACAGGAAGGCTGAGTAAGGAAATGCCAGCCCTTCGTCCAGGGAGCAGCATGTAATGGCACACAGGTAAAGCCACAGAAAACGTGGTGACATATAGATTAACAAAAATGGGATGAGCTTAAATGTAAGAGCTAGTCAGTGGTAGGCCTGAGCTAATGGTGGAGCAGTTTTAATTAATATAAACCTCTGTATGTTTACTTGGGTCTGAATGCCTGCAGGAACCGCGGGGCCACTAGGCAGGAACACAGAAAAACTTTCAGTTACAGTGAGCTGGGATCTTTCACATCAATCATTAAACAAGAAAATGACTCACAGACTTGCCACAGCCCATTCTATTAGAGGGAATTCCTCAGCTGAGAATTCCTTTTCTAAGTGATGCTGCTTTATATTAGGTTGACAGAAACTACCCAGTACAATGTTCATTAGTGTTCTAGTTTGTTTTATTATGCCTCATAAGTGAGTTTTAAAGTATTCTTCCTCATTATTTTGTAGAAGAGCTTGAGAAATATTAGAACTACTTTAAGTGTTTGAGAGAATCATCTATGAAGCCATCTGGTTTTTCTTTTATAAAGCACATTTTATTAATGTTTCTCTATCAAAAGAAAAAACCAAACTCAGGCACATACTTCAACAGAGATGAACCTCAAAGCCATTACACTAAGTGCCTTTACAAGAGGGATTTTGTACATGAAGCCTTTACCCAGAAGGGGTTGTATATGAAGCTTGAGGCTAGAATACTCGCCTGGCATGTGCAAGGCCCTGAATTCAATTCCTGATACCCTAAAAAGGCATGTTTGAGAAAGATCAGATACTGTACTATGCAACCTGTGGAAATTAGCAAGAGAAGTAAAATTTATGAGAAAGAAAATAGTACTTGCCAGAACTTAGAAGAAAGTATTAACAAAAACTTAGAAAAAAGAATGATAAGTAGCCTTCATGATTAAGGAATATAGTCTGGAAAGACAAAAATTTTACTAGATATTGATGAGGAAACTGGTTTACAATAATGTGAATATGCTTAATGCCATTGTCTTAGGACTTAATTACTGTGAAGAGACACCATGACCATGGCAACTCTTATAAAGGAAAACCTTTCATTGGGCTGGCTTACAGTACAGAGGTTTAGTCCACTATTGTCGTGGCTAGAAGCACGGCAGTGTGTAGGCACATATGGTACTAAAGAGGTAGCAGAGAGTTCTACATCTGGATCCACAGATAGCATGAAGGGAGTAAGACAATGGATCTTGCTTGAGCATCTGAAACCTCAAACCCTACCTACCCCAGTGATACACTTCTTCCAACAGGGCCACATCTCCAATAAGGCCATACTGCCTAAGAGTGCCACTCCCTCTGGGGACCTATGGTGGCCATTTTTATTCAAACTACCACAGCCACTAAACTGAACTTTACATTTACATTTGTTAAATACAGAGAGGCCTATGACTAAGAATTATGGTCAACAAAGTCAACAAATGTTGACTATTAACAATAGAGATGGAAGATGTGCTTTTCTTTGCTGGTCCTCAAATTCAGGTGTATGTTAACCTTGTTTAAATGTAAAGACTGATTACATCAACAGAAAAATGATTACCTGTGAGATTTCAGCTAGTTTGACATCACCTCAGAAGCTGCTGGAATCTCCTTTGTAAAGTGACTCTATTCCCTAACTGTGTATATTTATACATTAGTCCTTGTCTGTGTGTGAATTTCTCAATACCTACTTATTGAGAATATGGCACCTAACTCTCACGATAAGTTTTCTTTCTGGAGTAGAGATTTAAAAAAAAAAATCCACGCTCAACAGTTGCCCAAGACAATGTGTGATGTAGGCAACCACACCAAAGAAAAATGGTGTCTCTGACTTTTTAATTCCTGTCCAGTCTATGGCAGCTAATGGTCCTGCATTATCCCTTTGACTAAACATGCCATTAAAGAAAATGTCACCATCTCTAATGCTGAAAACTGTCATTTCAAGCTTCAAGGGACCATATCCTTCAAAACTAGTCATATTTTTAGTGAGAAATCTATTCTCTGAATTGTAAAATATACCTGAAACTATTCTGTGTACTGGGCCAACATCAACAAAGCTACAACTAGCAGAAGAAGTTTTTACAAAATTTTAATAAATGAGTTTTCAAAGTTATGGCACACAGGTCTTATCCTAAACTGCAGTGTACACACCTATTTAATCCCAACCCAACTGCATTCCTAAAATAGATCACTGCTAAAGAAGTTTGAAGGTACCAAGTGGGAGTATGCAGAAGACCGTGACTACTGTCTTGGCAAAGATTTCAACAGAAACAATTATCAATCCTTTGGGTACTTGAGAGTCCAAAGCATTATCAGAGCCTATATTCTTTCTGAAAGTCTATTTAAACAGTTGTTCAGAATCAAGGGAGAAGAAATCACAAATGATTGGTTTGTGTAGAGATGTAGTAACAAGATTTGTTTAAGAGTCACTGCTTGGTCTCAGTGAGTTTCTACAGAGGTAAGTTAAATGGAAACAAGTTAGGAATGAAGGAAATTCTTTCTCCACAACTTTCCTGGGCTGAAAGGAAGCAAAGCAGGTGCCCAGAGTGATAGTGAAAACCAGGTCCAAACAAGCTCTTCTATTCACTACACATTTTATGGGGGAATAGACAAATGTTTTCTGCTTTGAGATGTTAGTTTTCGTTTTGAGTGCTTTTAACTTAAAGTATATTTCTGTATATAGGAAAATATATATGGCTATAAATATACTTCAGGAAAGCGTCAAAGTGCAAAGAAATTAAGCCCTAGAACCATCAAACTTTCCTGGCTAAAATAGTTCATTTCAGAGTAAATTGTGACAATGGGAATGAAAAAACTGGAAACAATCACACTGCAGAACTGTCTAGAGAGATGTCAGCTCACAGAGTCTGTAGAAAGCTGTGCTGCATGTGCCCAGAGGGGAAGAAACAATAACTGCACTAAATTACAGACAGAGATGTCTCTACAGTCAACTACACCCAGGTCAGTGAAACTACATTGTTTCTTGAAATACTTTAAGTGGATTCACTTGATTTGGACAGTTTATCCTCATTGAAGTAGACCTTGTAATATTATAGTGGACTCAAAGTGTAATGTTTTGCTATGAAAATGAATGTGTGAGACACAATAACATTAAATAATTGGTAGGAATTCCCAAGTCAGGTGATATTGGGAATGACTGAAGTCACTTTTAAAATGCTATGTCCAGTAGTCTCACTAAATACACTGATTCTGGAGTCTTGTTGGTAATAGCTTCATTGAAGTTAGAACTTTAAGTTAAATACATTGAGAATGATTAACCATATAGTCCCCATATTTAGGTCCAATGAATAAAAGGGAAATACTCAGGGACTAAGCCACCCTAAAAACCAAATGCATTTCTCCTCACTTGTATTGTAACTAGGGGTCTTGAAGCTGACTCTACCCAGAATTTGGATGTTATGGGAAGGAAATTATGTTGCTTGTTTTTTGGCAGGTGTTGTGAAAAGGGGCAGAAAGGGTAAGAGAAAGAATAAAACCTATCTTCTTTTGTAAAAACTCTGATGTGCTAGTGAAAGTCCACATGGACAGAAATTGGAAGAAGACATTTTTGTATAGCATCAACATTTGCACCAGTTGTCAATGAAAACTATAAATTTATCTATTTTGATTGGATGTATACCAAAAACAGAAAGTGTATTTTCTTAGCCAGCCCTCTAATAGGTGCCCTCACCTCATGTAACTCCATTTACAGTGAGTGCCCGGGAGAATTTTACCTAACCCTGAACATAATCCTAAATGAGGAAAAATAGTTCAACATCTGGGAAAATTTATAAAATGTTGTGAGGACTTAGAAGGACTTTGGAGACTTCACATAAACACATCCGAAGATACAAAAAAAGGGATCAAGCAGGGTGGTGGTGGCGCACGCCTTTAATCCCAGCACTTGAGAGCCAGAGGCAAGCAGATCTATGTGAGTTCAAGGCCAGCCTGGTCTACAGAGTGAGTTCCAGAAAAGGTGCAAAGCTATACAGAGAAACCCTGTCTCGAAAAACCAAAAAAAAGGGGGGGGGGTTCATGAAAGAATGGGCCATGGAAAGTCTGGCATAAAAGCTGCTGTTCTTGAATTAATTATTCAATGAGCTGTAAAAAAAAATGCTATTTTGTCATCCAGAAAGTAAGTAACTCTCCCTATAGTTCTGTCTCTGTCCCCAGGTTCATGTGCATCATATGATACAGAGGAATCATACACACAGAACACAGGATCTTTACATCCAGCAAGGCTTCAGGCTTCAGTTCTTTAGTGTAGCAATAAATTTCATGCATACTGTGTTCATAGACACTTAACATTCACATTCATGCACAAATGTAATTTCAAATAAGTTAAAATCCATTATATTTTCCACACAAGAAACAAAAAACAATAAAAGAAAGCCAAGTTTGAGATTGTTCCCAGGATTTTAAAAAGGGGGAGTTGACAGTTAACCTTCAGCCAAGAACCTTAATAAGTCTTTTCTTTGTCTTGGTATTATACTAAAGTATTAGTACTAAGCTAACCCACTTCTCATCTTCAAAATTATCTGCAAAGTGATCTTAAGTGCAGAAGTAAAATTGTAGCTTTTTATTTCATCAATTACAACAAGGAGATGACGAAGTATTTTAGTTTAGAATTTAAAATATTACCACTTGGACATCCTATCTTTATTTTTCAGATGAGCATATGCATACAACTTGAACTAAATGAAGGGAAAGGATGAACAATGTTACAGAATTCATCCTCCTGGGCTTGACTCAAGACCCAGATCTGCAGAAACTCTTATTTATTGTGTGCTTAATAGTCTATTTGATCACACTGGCAGGTAACATGCTCATCTCAGTCACCGTCTTCATCAGCCCAGCCCTCTCTACTCCCATGTACTTTTTTCTGTCCTACTTGTCCATTACAGATGGTTTCTACTCTTCTTCCATAGCACCCAAAATGATCTATGACTTGATCTCTGAGAAGAACACTGTATCTTTCAATGGCTGCATGATTCAGCTTTTTGCTGAACATTTTTTTGGTGCAGCTGAAATCATCTTGCTGGTTTCCATGGCCTATGATCGCTACATAGCCATCTGCAAGCCTTTGCACTACATGACCATCATGAGCCGTCCTGTGTGTGTATTTCTCGTGGTGGCTGCTGTAATCCTGGGATTCATTCATGGAGGAATACAGATTTTATTTATGGCCCAGTTACCATTCTGTGGCCCAAATATCATTGACCACTTTATGTGTGATTCAATACCACTTCTGGAGTTGGCCTGCACTGACACTCACACTCTGGGGCCGCTGATTGCTGCCAACAGTGGGTCACTGTGTTTACTCATTTTCTCTATGCTGGTTGCTTCCTATATAGTCATCCTTCACTCCCTGAGGAATCATAGTTCAGAAGGGCGTCGCAAAGCCCTGTCTACCTGTGCATCTCATGTCACTGTTGTTGTCTTATTCTTTGTACCTTGTTCATACCTGTACCTAAGGCCTATGACCTCCTTCCCCACTGACAAAGCTGTGACTGTGTTTTGCACTCTGGTGACACCTATGTTGAACCCTTTAATCTATACCCTCAGAAATGAGGAGGTCAAAAGAGTTATGAAGAAGCTCTGGGATCAAATTCGGAAAGCTGGTGATGCATAAACCTGGTGATTTGTGTTTTTAAAAACAATGTCTGGTGCTGTTTCATGGACACTTGTTCTCCTTTTTAAATGGTTAAAATTATGATAGTGAATTATATCCTATCTGCACCAAATTTTCTTTTTTCTTTTTTTGTTCTTCTCTCGTACAATACATCTCTACTGCAGTCTCCCCTCCCTCCACTCCTCCCGGTTCCCACCACCTCCCCTCTCCCCCAGATCTGCTGTTCCTCCATTTTCAAATTTTTATTTGAATAGTAATTGTATCTCTGAATGGAGTACAGTGTGACGATGCATATATCTAATGTATAGGATAAATATGGCTCTCACTTCTCATCAGAGAAATTTCTTTTTGCAGCAGATGAAGGCTACTACAGAGTTCCATACCTAATCAAAATTCAGAGAATAAGTGACCAAGGGATGGCCTTCCCAAATAGTACATCTTAAATGTAGTCCCCATATGTAAATCTCAGGGAACATTTCAAAACACAGGACAAGAACATTGCGAAGGCCAGAGGACTAGGATGCCTACTGTAAGATAATGATGACTAGACATAGTAGAGACGACACACCCATGGAGTCTCAACAGTGTGATTGCTGCTGTAGCATACTGCATTTTCTTAATCCATTCCTCCACCGACAGAAATATCAATTCATGTTAGGAGTATATAAGAAGGCTGGACTGACATTAAGGCTCAGAAGGAACAGTCACAGCCCACAGTGTTTTTAGAACTCCTACAGTACTCAATTTCTGTAAAATAAGAAAAACAAATATAATGTAAATCCATTTGAACAATTCTCATCATTAGTATAATGCATTCATAAACATGAACTTTAATATTATTGTTAGGAGAATATTTATGAAGAGGAAAGAACCAAGTACTGGTACAGTTCTATTTTGTAGGTGTGAAATAGATCAACACTAATATGCTTGGTACCTTTCATGCTCAGCACTACAGGTTGTATTTTAAATGAGGTTACATTTTAAAAAAAGAAAGACAACTCTATATGAAAGTAGTATAGAAGGTGGGATAAGTCTTCAAGAAAATATTCACCAAATATATTTCATAGCTTCCTAAGTTAAAGAGATTTCCAAATGTTCTACTAAAGCAGTAGAAAAAAATTTCACTTAACAAAACCACACAGAGAGAACATTTCTACTTTATTTTCACACATACACACACACACACACACACACACACACACACACACAAAACCCACCTCTTTTAGAAGTTCTTCTACACTATGTCTTCAAATATGAAATTATCTGTTTAAAATAAAAGATTTCAGGCTGTGGAGATGGCTCTCTGTGCACAGTGCTTGTCATGAGAACCTGAATTTGGATCCCCAATTTCCATAAAAGCCAACTATGGCAGAAAGCATCTGTAACCCCAGTGTTGGAGGAAGGAGACAGGTGGATTCCAGGGCTTGCCAGCCAACACTCTACCTATTAGTGAACTCCAGGATCAGTGAAAAACCCTATCTCACAAAGTAAGTTGGGAAATAATTGAGTAAGTCACCCAACAGTGATCACACACACACACACACACACACACACACACACACACACACGCACAGAGAGAGAGAGAGAGAGAGAGAGAGAGAGAGAGAGAGAGAGAGAGAGAGAGAGAGAGTAAAATTATTTTTGAAGAATTGAGGAAATTGGTTTGAGTGAAAGAAAATATCTCTGGAACTAATTAGCGCTATGAATGCATGTCAGCTGCTTCACTCTGTACCTGCTTCATCCTTCTCAATTCTTCAGCAAAAGAAAGTATATCCTTTTGCATATCCCTTAAATAGCAAGAAATAAATTATTCACACTGAAGTAGTGTGTCAGTTAAAACTGTGAAATTGCTCAAACTGTGGATAAGCTTCAGGGATGTCAGCAGAGGATAATGCATGCTGGGGCTGCCACTCCTAAGAGAAGAGTCATAGCACACAACTACGGTCCTGCACTAGCCATGACTGTGCAAGAGTGAGACTTAGGTCCTAGCCTCAGCTCACTTCTAATTATATCAGAAATGACAGCAATTCGTGAATAAGAACATCATCACAGTGGGTTATCTCTTAGTAAGGATACTCCATTGGTCAGTGTCCAGATCCCTGCCAAACAAGAACAAGGTCTTTGCCAATCCCTGTTCTAGGATTAAGATGCTACTATGTCCAAGAACCTGAGACTGGATAGGCCATGGGCCTAAGGGAAAATGAAATAATGTTGTTCTGCTAAAGGAACACAATGATAAAATGACTCCTAATGGCATTCTGCTCACCCAGCCATCATCAGAGAAGCTTCTTCTAACAGTAGATGGGAACTTATACAGAGACCCACAACTGGACAACACACAGAGAACAAGGAACTTTGGGCCACTCAGTCCTAAAAAAGAGGTTTCCATCAAAACCTCCACCTAGGGTTCAGGCAGCTATGCAGAAGAGGAGGCAAAAGAAATTGTAAGAGTCAGAGGAGATGAACTACACCAAGGAAATGATGTCTTAAGACACAACATGACTGATGTACATATGAACTCAAAGACTGTGGCACTATTCACAAGGCCTGAACAGGTTCAAGCCAGATGGGATCCCAGCACAGAGAAGGAGAAGTGGACATGAGCTCTCATCTCTAATCAAAAAGCTATCTCCACTTAACTACTTCTTGCAAAGGAAAAATCAGTTTTCTCCAATGGAGTTTCACTGGGTATATAAAACACACTTAAGGGTAGGCTCCATGCCCAGCTCTAGATGCCCAACACAAAGAATTCAGTGGTATTTCTTAGAAATTTTTTTTGGTCTCATATTGCTTTGGGAATTTTTTTTTATCTTACTGGTCTTTTGCTAGTATATTATGGTTTCTGATTTTGTGTTCTTATGGCTGTGTGTGTGTGTGTATGTGTTATGCTTTTTCAATGTTTTTTTAATTTCTAGTTGTTTGCTTTTTTATTTGTCAATTTGTTTTCTAAAGAGAGAGAGAGAAGGCATAAATTGGATAGGTGGGGATGTGGAGAGGATCTGGTTGATGGGGAAGGGGAAACAGTAATCAGAACATATTATACGAAAAGTATTTTTTTCTTTTTTTGTTAATTTTTATTGATTCTCTGTGGGTTTCAACCATACATTCTGATCCCATTTATCTTCCTGTCTCCTCACATCTGCCTTCTGCCCTTGCAATCTCTTCCCAAAAAACTACAACACCAAATTTAAAAGAACAGCTAAAACCCAAACCAAATAAAAACAAAAAAGAAGTATCTTGTCATGAACGATTGCAGTGTAGCCCATTGAGTCACACAATTTACCCTTTAGTCCATTCACCTTTACTTGCAAGTGTTCATTGTCACGAGTCATTGGTCTGGCTCTGAGCCTCTAGTTTCTGCTACACCACCGATAAAGGGCTCTCACTGGGGCTCCTCTTGGATATCCTGCTATTGTCCTGTGACATGGAGATCCTGCTGTTTTGGATTTGTAGGTTCGTCCTCTTCACATGCTCCAACAATTCACAGATTTGGTGATGTTGGGGTGACCCAATTCATAGCCCTGCTTCTGGGACTGGGTGGTAGCTGGGTTGGTCAGTTCTCTAGCTTTCCCCCATCATCATCACCCAAATGAGCTCTCTAGCACTGCCTCAGCTAGCTCACCCAATTCAGCCTACAGCAAGGAGTGAGACCAGTCAGTTCTCCTGCTCTCAGGCCCTCAGATCCGGTCTCCCTCACTCACACCCCCAGGACCAGCTCTACTGTTTTACCCAGGCAAAGATGAAGGGCCCTCTCTCCAGATTGTTGTAGAGGGCATACGAAGTGGGATGGGGTCAGATCTCCTGCTCTCACACTCTCAGGGCTGGCTTACCTGCACACTGACAACAGGGTCAGCTCTACTGAGCTGCTCAGAAGGGAAGCAGAGGCTGCTTGCTTTCTCATTTGCTGCAGCCAATGAGGGTCAGGGCTAGCTATCTCTTATGACCTCAGGGCCAGCTCTATCATGTGCAGTGGTAATGGGTGAGGGGGGAGGGCATCTTTCCCTCATCCGTGCCATCATGTGGTAGATGAGGGGCAATGGAGTCCACTCTCCTGCTCTCATACCCTCAGGGGTCGGCTCACCCCCATCCCCAACCACAGGGTCAGCTCTAGTGTGCTCACTAGGTGAGGTGCACGCCTATGGTGAGGAGCAAGTCCATCTTTCCCGAGTGTGAGGGTGAACTCTCCCCTGAGGGGTAGGGCCAGCTCGTCTGCTGCAATATCCATCAAGGAACAGAAGCAGCTATCCCAGGGCCAGTGAAGAGTGGAGCTGGCTCAGCACAGCATGGTTCCAATGACCCCTGTGCTAACATAGGCCATGGACATTGCCACAGACCCTAGCTGCTGCAGGACTACCAACCCAAACATGGCCCTCGGTAGTGGACCATGCCCAGACATCTCCATGGATCCAGGTAGCATCACCAGCCACCCAGATCAGCATGGTCCCAGGCACGGCATGGTCCTCAGGCACATACATTGTCCAAAGTGGTCAACCAGACCGGGGTCATCCACATGGCCCTCAGTGACAACAGGAGCCCAGGACATCAACTCAGACCCTGGCTGCTGTAGCGCCATGGATCCAAATGTGGCCCTCTATAGCAGCCCTGGCCCAGACTACACCATGGCCCCAGGTGACAGCACAGACCACTCAGATCAGGATGTCCCTAATGGCAGCATAGCCCTCAGATGCCCTCATGGCCACAGATTTCAGCCCTGAACCTGGCCATCTTTTGGCAACATGGACCACCAAATACAGACCTTGGCTGCGGTAGGACCATGGACCCAGACATGGCCCTAGGCAGTAGCCCAGACCAGGATGTCACCATGGTCTCAGGTAGCAGTGCAGGTCATCCAGACTGGCACGGTCCCCATGGCAGCACTGCACTTGGGACACCAACAGGCCCCAGATGGCTGCCCAAACCACAGCCCCCTGCATGGCCCCCAGTGATGACAGCAGCCACAGACATCAGCACAGGCCCCCTCAGTTTCTCCAGGGCCACAGATATCAACACAGATCAAGTCCTGGCCCTTGGCTATAGGCCAGGCCCTGGCATCTCCCTAGACTTTGGTGGCCAGCTGGCCATTCATATCAGGCCATTCATATCAGCCCATTCCTCACCACCCTTACCTCCAGATCTACCTCTCTCCCCAGCCCACAAACCATTCTGCTTCTCCCTCTCTCTGCTTCCCCACACTATACACTGTCATTACAATGGTGCCCACCTGCCCATGCCAGGGCTCTTGATTGGGTCGCAGGTGGAGCTTGGTTGAGTACTGCCCACCCCAGTCCCAAGGGATGGCACAGAGCTGTTGCCTTTCCTCTCTCCCATGCCCCAGCCTAGAGACCTTGGGTAGTACTTGGTATGATGGTACCTGATCCCCAGGTGCCAGAGGTGCTGGGCAGGTGGTTGATTGTGACCCCCACAAACCCAAAAGTCTAGGGGGTGCCATCTGTTTCCATCACCAATTCAGGCCCCGAAAAATATTTTCAATAAAAAGTAAAATTAAAAAGATACTGCTGTGAAGATATTTTCTGCAAATTAAAACGTTCCTTCCTGTAGGAATGCTCCTTAAGACTTGGGAAACAAAACTTATAAGGCCCAGACAGCAAATGAAATCAGTATGAGGGAGTTCTTAAGTTCTATAGACAGACAACATTTTAGGAAAACTCCTCTCCAAGTGGCTGAGCTACCTGCAAGTCATTTGGGGAGCTCCACACATCAGTTTGCATGAGTCATCACCAATGCTGAGGTGGGCTTTTCAGTGACACAGTTAGTTGTCTTTGAGTCAACACTGTTTCATATAACCCAATGAACTCATTGGCACACCAGGCTGAACCTGATGGAACTGTTCTGTTGGTAGGGGTAGTGCTCTGTCTGGGTTGACCAGATGTTTACCCAAGTCTCCCCAGAAAAAGTCACACAACACTATATATATTTCCCAAATATATAGTTTCCCAAACCATATTCTGTGACTTTTGGTTTCTTTCTTCATTTTTGTTTAAGTTTTGAGACAGGATGTGGCTGTGTGACTTCCACTGGCCTCAGACTCAAGATTTATTTTCCTGCCTCCACTCATGAATGCTGGGATTACAGTCATGCACCAGTACATGATACAAACAGTGATATATCACTGTTTAACCTACCTTTTCACTCAATAGTAAGTTTTCCAGCTCAATCTCTATCAATGGATACAGATTTGATTTAATTTTATTTTGCTCTTTGCAAAGTAATCTTGTATCTGCTATATATTAATAAAGGCATGCATTGTTTGTTTACCTACTTTACTACAAAACAGTTAAATGGTGAATGTATTTGTACATGTTCGCATTATGATGAGCTTTTCTAAATCAATACCTGTAATTACATCAAATGATTTAATTTGGGGAGTCTAAAAACGTATTTTTGTCTTTATTTCTTGACAGTTTTATACATTAGTTTACAGTCCCACCATCCTTGCCAGAATTTGTTGTCTCTTATTTTCCTTTTTATAATGTTTATTAGTTCTTTGAAAACTTTATACAACATGTATTGTTCACATTCTCCACAGCTCCTCCGAGGTTTGCCCCCTAGTTACTTACCCACCCAGCTTTGTGTCCTTTTTTGTTTTCCTATCAATTCCAATTTGTGCTTCCTAACTATCTTTGGATGTGTGGCCTTTCATTGGAGCATGATTGATTTACCAGAGGCTACATGCTTAAAGAAAGCTGATACTACTTCTCCAGCAGCTAAAAATTGCCAACAGTTCCTCTGCTGGAGATGCTATTTCATGCCTAGCTCTCCTTTTGCTGGTATTTGGTCTCTCTTGCTTGCATAAGCCTTTTGCATGCTTTCAAAGCTGCTGTGAATCCGTATGTGCAACTGCCATTCTGTTTCCAGAAGATGCTATTTTCCTTTTTTATTTGTTTTTTTATTTAATATTTTTATAAAATATTTTTCAGTAATATGAATGGTGTTAGCTTGGCAAAGCTATGGGACACATTTTTAACATAACAAAATAAAATATCAGATAAAACAAAAACCATAACATCAAAGTTGGACAGGGAAAACAAACAGAAGGAAAAGAGCTCCAAGTGAAGGCAAAAAAATCAGAGACCCACTCATTCACACATTTAGGAATCCATAAAAATACTAAACTAAAATATATGCAGAGGACCTGGTGCAAACCCAGGCAGGCCCTGTGTTTGCTGCTTCAGTCTCTATGAGTTCATATGAGTTTTGTTCTGTTGATTTAGAGGGCCTTGTTCTGGTGTCCTCCCTCCCCTCTGGCTCTTACACTCTTTCTGCCTCCTCTTCTGTGGTGTTCCCTGAGCTCTGAGGAGAACGATTTGATGGAGACACCTCATTTAGATCTGTGTGTTTCAAGGTCTCTCATTCTCTCTGTGCTGAATGTCTGGCTGTGGATTTCTGCATTTGTTTGCCTCTGCTGCAGGAGGAAGTCTCTCTGATGATGGCTCAGCAAGACACTCATCTATGAGCACAGCAGAATATCATTAAAAGTCATTTTATTGTTGCCTGTTTTTTTAAGACCAGTGTTATTTGGTTTAACCCTAGGTCTCAGGGATATCTAGTCTCTGGTTGTTGGTCACTCAAGCAGTGTCAGGTATGGGATTCATCTTGTAGAGTGGGCTTTAAGTCAAATCAAACAATGGTCAGTTACTCCCACAAGCTTTGTTCCCCCATTACCCTAACATATTTTGAAGGCAGTACAGACTGTAGATCAAAGGTTTTGTGGCTGGCTTGGTGTTCACATTTCACTTTTGGAAGCCTGTAAAGTACCTTCCCACATGAAAGACACTAGAACATGGGGTGAAAGTTCTCTGTAGGAACCAGCTCTACCTCTTCATGTTCAATGAGTTGTGTGGGTGTTGTCTTCAGCAATGGAGCCCTGCTCTCAGTTATGAAGAGCAACATATTGGCTTGGCAACAGCCTGATTTGTTTGGCTATTTCCATGGGACCCTTTTTGGCCAACAACTGAACTGGATATAACCCAGTCAGTCCTGGTACTGAAAGCTTCATCTGATGACAAGAGATTGCCAGTTGGGACTCTGTCTCTCTTATTATTTGGAGACTTCATTAGGATTGTCTTCATGCATTTTATGAAGTTATTATTTTCACCCACTCTTTAACTCTTACGCTCTTTCCATCCCTCCTTATACAATAATCCTTGAGCCTTGGGAGGAGGGGGTGTGATATATAAGTTTCATTTAGCAGTAACTATTCCACAGTCTCTTATTCTCTGCACCTTGGCCAATTGTTAGTCTTTGCGACCATCACTATCTACTGCAAATAGAAGTTTCTCTGATGAAGGCTGAGATATGCATTAATTTATGGGCATAACAGTAAATCACTAGACGTCAGTTCAATAGTATATCCATTAAACAGAGTAGTAGTAGTAGCAGTAGGTTCTCCTCTCGGGTCTATGATCTGCCTAGCCATAGATTCTAGGCCCAATAATGATCTCAGTTTTGGGTTTCACCTTGTGGAGCATGCCTTAAGTCCAATCAGAAGGTTGTTGGTTGTTCTCATAATATTCATATTATTGCACCAGTGGGCATGTCTTGCCAGGTCAGTCATCATTGTAGCTTACATAGTACACAGCTAAGTATTCTGTTACATCCTATTTCTCAATATGTCCTTTGGTTTGGTAGTATCCTGCTGTCTTTTCACTTTGGCTCTGTAATTTAGTCCAAGGTAAAGCAATATAATGTTTCTGACTTTGTTCTATCTACTTACAACTTTTCAGCTTTCTGTGATCTTATAGTGTTCCACGTGAATTTTAGGATTTTTTTTTTAGTTTTGTGATAAACGTCTTTGAAATTTGGATATGAATTGGATTGTATTTAATCCAATAGATTGATTTCTGAAATATAGTCATTTTCAAAATATTCTGCCAATATAGAATAATGGAATATCTTTCCATTGTTTATTGTCTTATTTCTTTCTTCGGTGCCTTGGTGTTTTTCTTATGAATATTTTCACCTCCTTAGTAAAGCTTACTCCTAGATAGTCTTAAAGAATCATGAACAGAAAATAAATATTTTCTTGATTTCTTTCTTAGAAAACTCATTGCTGGTGTGTATGAAAGCCATTGATTCCCTGTGTGTTTGTTTTGTGTGTTCCTGCTTTACTGAAAATACTTGTTAAATGTGCAAGACTCTGTGAGATCTTTTAAATATAGTATCTTGTTGTCTGAATATATGATAGATTAATATCTTTCTTTCTAACTGTTATTCCATGTATATATTTCTCTAATCTTATGCTCTAATTAAGACTCCGAGCACTGTCCTAGTTTGTGTCTCTATTACTGTGATAAACACCATGACGAAAAGGAACTTGGGAAGAAAAGAGTTCATTCTTCATCACAATCCATCATCGAGGGAAGTCAGGACAGGAATTCAAGCAGGATCCTAGAGACAGAAACTAAAGATGGAGACCGTGGAGGACTTCTACTCAATAGCTTTTTCTTCATGGCTAACTTACCTTGCTTTTTCATACAACCCAGGATCACTTGTCCAGGAGTGGCACCACTCACAGTGGATTTAGCCCTCCTGTATCAATCATTAATCAAGAAAATGCTCACAGACCTGCCTGAAGGCCAATTTAATGAAGATATTTTCTTAATTGAGGTTCCCTCTTCCTAGATGACTCTACCTGTGTCAAACTGATAAAAAAAAATAACTAGCATAAGCACTACATTGAATAAAAAAAGAAAGAATGCCATATAGAAGTTTGTTTTTATTTTATTTCATGCAGTCCCCTTTGACAGTTAATTGCCTTATTTTCTGAGAGATTAAAGTCCTAGCCAAAAATCCTTACTTACATCTTAAGGTTTACTCCCTACTTTTTCTCCAGCAGTTTGAGAGTTTTGGGGACTTCCATTGATGTCCTTGACCCATCTGAAGTAGATTTGTCTTCAGAGTCAGAGATAAATATCTAGTTTCTTTCTTCTATATGTGGATATCCAGTTTTTCCAGAACTCTATTGAAGAAGCTGTCTTTTATCTAATGTGTATTTAGTAATTGACTTCATAAGTTTCTTTTCCACACCTTAGATTAGTTCCTCATCTATTTAATTGGGTCCTTTATTTGATCTCTGCATCCTAAAAACATAATACTATGAAGAGCTAGAATATGGAAAGGAATTCTGTAAAAACTCACCTCTGGACGTGGCATGCTGTTACACACAAGACATGGCTGTTCTAACATGAGGTCTTCACACTAACATGCATGGAAGCCTGGCAGAGGTGGTGCATGCCTTTAATCCCAACACTCAGGAGGCAGAGGCAGGCAGATCTCTGTGAGTTCCAGGCCAGCCTGTTCAACAAAGTGAGTTCCAAAACTACACAGAGAAACCCTGTCTCAAAAAACAAAACAAAACAAAATAACAAGTACGGAGTGAGGAGATTATCCTGATGCGCAACTCCTAGCTGACAAGTTACAGGCATTGATGGATCTTAATTGGAGGGAGAGTTGCTTTTTTTGGAGATGTCTGGGGAATTGTGAAGTTGCTCATTCCTCAGTAGATGACCCCAAACATATACTTGAATGGGCAGCACTAGTTTCATCTAGTGGATTATTTTTTTAAAAAAATCTGGAGGGAGATGGGAAATATGTGGGAGGGAGCAAGGAAAGCAGGAGGAATGAAATAGGGGTGGATGTGACCAATGTGTATTGTATACATGCGTGAAATTTTGAGTCAAACAAAAAAACTAATTAAAGCTGATACTATTTTCTGCAAGTTCAACTTTTTTGTCATTGTTTTCTGGTGTTGAGGGGGATATAAGTTTATGGAGTTGTTATAGTGAAGTGTTGTCTAATGTATATATATGTATATCTATATCTTTGTTGTGCCTTGTACATTAGTTTGGTTTTCTATTTATAGATTTTCCTCTTTTCTCTCTGTTTTTGTTTTATTTTGTGTAAGTCTTCCATGTGGGTTGTTTTCACTTGCATTTATGTTCAGGAGGAAAGCTGACTGCAGTAACTACTATGATGCTTTGACAAAAGTCTCAGTGTTAATTACAGGAGTTGTGCTCATGACTTATCTCCCTGTAATATTTGCAGACATGAGTATGAGAGTCTTGGTTGGAAAAATGTAGTATATTCAAGCAGTAAAGGGAAGATAGGGTATGGAATAAAGGAGAGGAGTAGGAATGAGGGGGAAAGTATATAGACTAGAAATATGAAAATCTATAAAAAAAATGTATAGTAGATTTGGAAAAAGATGGACATAAAAGGGACTTTTCTAAGAACCTGTACTTTACAACACATTAAACACTTGAAGGACAAAAGTGTACCTACCTAGTCTGTCCAACAAAGACAACACCAGGTTCCACACAAGCTTCCATGTAGCCCTTCCATGTCTCACTCTGGAGACGAGACCATGAGTCATAGAGTTGTACTCTTTGGTGAAATTCCACAAGTTGAGGTCAGCTCGTGCTGTGCTCTAGTCTCTTCTTGTAGTTGGGTCCATTCCTGGAATACCTAGGTCCCATAACTTTCTCTTCTGGAGTATGACATAAAAAAAAAAAAAAAAAAGATTGTAGGCATTGGAAATCTCACTATTTCAAATTCCCACATCCCTCATTCCGCACTTTCCAGAGATCTACTGAGAACTCTTTAATCTCTGGATTGGGTTGCCACAAGTGACTGAATCCTGGACCAATTTCCTCTTTTGCCTCTTGAGGAATTGGCTTCAGGCTTTATTCTTGGCCCCAAAGCTGTTGGCTGAGCTGTGCTGGCAGCAGGATTCCTTGTCTTGTCCCTAATGGCAAGTTCTCCATAACCGTGTGGGTTTTGTTTCATTTCATTCTGCTTTGTTTTGTTATTATGTCACCTCTTTCATGGACTTCCAAAGTTCTTCAGTTTCTCTCTGTGGAAGTCTCCTCATTCTTATTATTTCCTTGTTTTCGACTCTCTCTCTCATTCATTGGCTCACACTGAGAAGGAGCCTGTAGTATGCCATCTTATCCAGAAGTCCAAGTTTGGTTTGGGTTTGGGTTTTTTGGGGGTGGGAGGAGAAGGGTGTTGTCTGTGTAGTGTAATTCTCTATTTAATTAGGGTACCATATTAAGTGTCGGCCATATAAAATTAGTTTTGAAGAATTCTTCCTCTCAATTTTGTGGAAGAGTTCAAGAAGTGCTGTTATAGTTCTACAAGATGATGGGAGAATTAACAAGAATAGCCAACTGGTTCAGGGATTTTTTTTCCATGATGACCTGCTTTAGACTCCAAAAGGAATCAAATTTAAGCATGTGCTCCAACATAAATGAATTAAAGTCATTACTCTAAGTGAAACAAGCCATATATATGAAGAAGAGCTGCATAAAGTTCATCGGTAGAATAGTTTCCAGAATACAAGAATAGGAACTCATTTCACAACCCAAATGCATTTCTGAAACTAGCCACTGCTAATGATGACTGTGTGAACCAGGTGGGAGTAGGCAGAAGGCCTTGGCAAAGATTTCCAAAGAGGCAATTATCAATCCTCTGGGTACTTGCTAAGCCAAAACATTACCAGACCCTCCAGACTATGCAAATCTATTTAAATATTTCTTTAGCATCAAGGAAAGAAGAATTGAAACAAAGGGTCATTGTGTCGATGACTGGAGCAGAGTGGGAATCAGTAAGATGATTTGTTTAAGAGTAGTTACTCTTAATATGGTCAGGTTTCTAGGGAGATTGAGTTAAAGAGGAGCTGGAGTTGAGAAATGATAGGAATTCTCTCCCCATGTTGTTAATAGACTCTTAGGAAGCAAAAAAAAAAAAAAATGCCCAAAAGGGTAAGGGGGAAAAGTCTAAACCATTTGATTTTATTCTCTTATACATGTCAAAGTTGTATATACTAATGTTTTCTAATTTGCATAATTGGGCTTTTCTCAGCATTGTTACCTGGAAATTACTGTGGTATGTCTGAGTGCATGCATGCATGGGGGTGGGGGTGTAAGTGCATGTATATTCACACCACCAGTCACAGAAAATCAAGAATGTATGAATTAAATCCTAGGAATATCAAAGTTCCTAACTGAAATACTTCATTTTTTGGAGTAAATGCTGACAATAGGACCAATAAATAAATAAATAAATAAATAAATAAATAAATAAATAAATATCTAAATCAAAGAATTGTCTAGAAAAAAATATTAATTCCAATATTAGCTTTGAGAGTTCACTGAACACTGTGCTAGGTGTGCCTAGAGGGGAAGAAACAAGGACTACATCAATCAGTAAACAGAAGAATCCACAACCAACTACAACTGGTAAGTGAAAAACTAAATCTTTTCTCCCAAAATGTAAGCAGATTAAGTTGATTTATCCAATTTATTCTCACTGAACTAGACCTTGCAGTCATACATTTAACTTGAAGTTTTATATTTTTCTGTGAAATTAACTTAGACACAATAGCATGAAAATACCATTGGTGATTTTACTTAATTAGATGATGCTGAGAATGATTGCAGTCATTTCTAAAATACTGTGGTTAATGTCTGCATCTCACTAAATACATTGATTCTAGATGGCTGATTGTAGTGACTTGAAGTTTTTCCTGTCTCGTGATCTCTGCACTGTCACTTTGAAGTTAGGATTCGGGAGTTAAACTTACTGAGAATGATTAACTATATTGTACCCATCTATAGAAGTCATGAACAGAGTAAAGACACTCTGGGACTAAATCAAATTGAAGACCAAATGTGCTCCTTCTCACGTCCTCTTCTCCTCACTCTACTGGGACTGAAATAGTATGTATGCTGATGAGCTCTGTATCCAGAATTTTATTTTTTGAAGCTGGGATAGGGTGAGGGAATTTTGGGTATAATTTTGGGTAGGTCTTAGGGGAAAAGATAAAGAAGTATAAAATACCTCAGCTCATTACTAACAACTCTAATTCATACTTAAAAGTCTGCTTCTAGTTCATTTAAAAGAATATGTTGTACTATCCTCAATATTTTTTCAACTTGGAAATGAAAACTAGAAGTTCATCTTATTTTGGGTGAATTTACTATTAAAAGAAAAAGTGTGGTGTCTTAGCTAACCCTGTCATTTGTGTCTTATCAATAAAAATTCAGGATAACCTCATATCTAGTTTAATTCTAGTTGTAAAATATGATTAGGGAGGATAAATTTGCCTACTTCTGAGAATAACTTTAATATTTGAACAAAGTTCAAACACAAGAAAAATTTATTCATGTAATACTGTGGTGTTTGGGGGAAATTTTGTGTCACTTGCATGTAAACATCTAAATATGGAGAAAAGAAACATTAAAGAAATTGCCACGGAGAACCAGGGATAAAATCTGGAATGCAGTGTGCTCAATGAGCTATAAGTTATATGGTTCTTTGAAACCCAGAAAGAAGATAACTCCCTTCAGAGCCACATCTCTATCTCTAGGAGCAGATGTAATGCTCTTATGAAATGCTCTTCTATGAAAGAGAAGAATTGTAGATTAGAGTGTGAGAGCTTTAAGTTCAGCAAAACTTGGATTTGTAATGTGTAATGTAATGTGTTGTTGTTCATTAAATACTACACTTTTTACAAAAAAAAAAACTATGTAAATAGACAAACAAAATTTCAGTATAATTGAAATTGATGCTATCTGCCCTCCAAAAACACAAGGAAATAAACCATTTCAGGGACTGGTAAGAAAAAAATTTGGAAGTCACCCTTTTCATCTAAATAATGATAGGTTTCTTGTAGCATTTATCAGATCCTGTCACTATTCCAAGAAAATTCACTAGGAATAATACAACCTAATTCTGTTCTTTATACCTGCATGGGATATAATATTATCTGCAGAGATGAGCAGAAATGCAACTACATCGGCCTCAGGGACCAGAAGTAACGAGATGATGTAGTATTTCACTGTTTCATTTTAAGTATCATCACTGGGACAACCTATGGTTTCTTTTCAGATGACCATATGCTCACAGCCTGAACTAAAATGACAGAAACAATGAGCAATGTCACAGAATTCATCCTCCTGGGCTTGACTCAAGACCCAGATATGCAGAAACTCTTATTTATTGTGTGCTTAATAGTCTATTTGCTCACACTGGCAGGTAACATGCTCATCTCAGTCACCATCTTCATCAGCCCAGCCCTTGCTACTCCCATGTACTTTTTTCTGTCCTACTTGTCCATCATAGATGGTTTCTACTCTTCTTCCATAGCACCCAAAATGATCTATGACTTGATCTCTGAGAAGAGCAGCATATCCTTCAATGGCTGCATGACTCAGCTATTTGCTGAGCACTTTTTTGCTGCTGATGAAATCATCTTGCTGATTGCTATGGCCTATGATCGCTACATAGCCATCTGCAAGCCTTTGCACTACATGACCATCATGAGAAGATCTGTGTGTGTTTCCTTGGTGGTAACAGCTGGAAGTGTGGGATTTGTTCATGGAATGATACAGACTACATTTATAGCCCAGTTGCCCTTCTGTGGCCCCAATACCATGAATCACTTTATATGTGATTTAATACCACTCCTGGAGTTGGTCTGCGCTGACACTCATACTCTGGGACCACTAATTGCTATGAACAGTGGGTCAATGTGTTTACTTAGTTTCTGTATGCTGATTGCTTCCTATATGGTCATCCTTCACTCCTTGAGGAAACACAGTTCAGAAGGACGTCGAAAAGCCCTGTCTACCTGTATCTCTCATGTCTCTGTTGTTGTCTTATTCTTTGTACCTTGCTCATACTTGTATGTAAGACCAATGACTTCCTTCCCCATTGACAAAATTGTGAGTGTGTTTTACACCCTGGTGACACCTCTGTTGAACCCTTTAATCTATACCTTCAGAAATGAGGAGGTCAAGAAGGTTCTTAAGAAACTCTTGGGTCAAATAAGGTCAAACAAAGATTAAAGAAGTCCAGTTATTTTCTATATTTAGATAGTAATATCTAGTGATACTCCATATGGATTTCTTTTCCCTAAATGATTTAAATTGATAATGTCTATTATACTGTGCATCAGAATTAACACATGGATGACTTTTGTAGTAATGCAATAGATACAATATAATAACACATGTAGAAAATGTGTATGAACACATCAGAATGATAAGAATTTCTGTGACATTAAAAAATTATCATTTCTTTGTTCCAATTTTGCATAGTATCTAAAATAAATTATTAGGAACTATTGTCACCCTAGCCTGCTTAGAATGTATTTCTGTGTTGGAATTTGTTATCCCAGCTCAAAATCTTCCTCTTCTTTCTCACCCTTTCTAGCTTGTAGTGACCTTTACTCTGTTCTAACTTCAATGAGGTCAAACAAATGGCAACAAATGCTGAGGAGGAACCAGGGAAAGGGGAACCCTTATTCACCTTGGTGGAAGGGTAAACTAGTACAGCCACTGTGGAAAACAGGGTTTTTTCAAAAAAACTAAAAATAGAACAATGTCCCTGCTGTAACACTCCTAGGCATTTCCTCGGAGGACTCTAACCTGCAACAGAGATATCTGTACATTTGTGTTAGTTGCTGCTCTATTCACATTAGGTAAAACAAGATTAACCAAGGTGCCTTGTGAATGGATGATGAAAATGTGCAATATACATAATGGATTTTTATTCCACATTAAAGAAAAATGAAGATAAACAATTTTCATATAAATAATTGATTCTAAAAAATAATATATGGAATGAGATAACCCAGATCCATACGGACAAATACTGTATATTCTCTTTCACATGTGGATCCTAGCTTGAATGTTTACATTTCTATATTTAAGTTAAAGTCCCTATAGATAGATCCCTGAAAGCAAGAAAAGAAATTAAGAAGGTGTGAAAAGGGAAGGGATTTGGAGAGGAGGAAAAGTGAAATACACATGATGTGAAAGTAGATGTATAGATACTAGAGACTGAAATGTTTAAATGGGGCAGGGATGGAGGAAAGTGAGAGTGACAGGGAGGGACAAGCAGAAACTAAGGATGTATGAAAAACCCTGTGGAAACCTGTGACTTTATAAACTAATGAAAGGGTACCATAGCCTAACCTGAGTCAAAGTCACTATCAGTTGATTTTTTTTGCTGCTTAATTTTATTTGTATTTTTGCTTGTTTTTAATTACTTATTTTATTTTTGAGATTATAATACAATTATATCATTGTTCCCTCCCTTTTCTCCCTTCAAACCCTCTTGTATAACCCTGTTTGCTTTCTTTTAAATTCCTGATCTCTTTTTTGTTAAGAATTACTGTTACATACATTATGTATATACATATGTATATCCCTAAATACATAAATACAAACTGCTCAGTCTATATAATGAAGAATTCACAGAAAGACTGTAAGAGCCAAAGTATCAGGGACTTTGCTCTGAGATTGTTTCTCCTAGTAAAGTCCAAAGCTATACCCAGGAAATCTCACGGACATGATTGCCTCAATGTGAGCTGAACAAGGATAACAGCAATAGACATGGTAGTGTGGACAAGGGAAAGGCCCAGAGAACTCAAACCTACACAAAGAACAACAGGCAATGAAGGAATGCTGAAAGCAGGAGAAACAGTCTTCTCCAGGAAGGAAGGAGCACATCAATTGATTATCCAAGACCAAGTGGTCAGTGCTGGAAACATACATACAAGTAACATAATTTTTAAAAGAGTTTAACAAGTAGATAATGCTGCTCTCAGAAGCCATAGTTTACCAAACAAAAAAAAATCCCAGCATGCCCATCAGCCTAGGGGAAATCAAATACTATTGTTCTGTTAAAGGAATAAAGTGATAAAATGACTCCCAATGCCATTCTGCTATACCCATAGACCTGTGCCTCACTCATTCACCATAAGAGAAGCTTCCTCCTGCAATAGATGGGAACTAACACAGAGGCCCACAACAGGACAATGTACAGAGAATGAGAGACCTTGGAACACCCAGTCCTAAATGCAATGTCTTCATCAGACTTATTCCTTCAGGATTCAGTGATCTGTGTGAAGGAGGAGAGAGAAAGATTATAAGAGCCAGATGGCATGGAGGACTCCAAGGAAACAGTGTCTTCCCGACACAACAAGACTGGTGCATATATGAACTCACAGAGACTGTGGCAGCACATAGAGCATTGCACAGGTTCAAGCCAGACAGGGTCCCTGGCTGAGAAGAGGGAGTGGACATGAGCTTCCAACCCTAACCAAGAAGCTATCTCCAACTGACATCAGCTTGCAAAGGAAAAATTAGTTCTGTCCAAAGAAGTCTCACCGGGTACATTAACCACACTGCAGGTTAGGGCCTATGCCCAACAGTGGATGACAAACACAAAATGAACTCCCTAGTATTTTTACAGACTTTATGCCTAATCTTCCTTTATTTGGGTTTTTTTTCTGTCTTACTAAAGTTGCTTTTATATTATGGTTTCCAATTTTGGCTTTTTTAACAGGTTTTGTTTTGTGGTGTGTGTGTGTGTGTGTGTGTGTGTGTGTGTGTGTGTGTGTGTGTATGTGTGTGTGTGTGTGGTGTCCATATGTGTAAGTGTGTTTTATGTTTTTCATTTGCTCTGTTTTTTTTTTTATTCTGGTTTGTTTGGTGGTTGTTTGTTTGCTCGTTGGGTTTATAAAGAAAGAAGGGTATGGAGTTTGGGGAGGAGGTTCTGGGATGACCAGGGAGAGGGGAAACTGTGATCAGAATATATTGTTTAAAATTTTATTTTCAAAATTAATTCCAGTAATGTGCAGGATGTTTGAGCTGTTGTTGAGGGACCTTTGTAGCCTCCCGAAACAAAACAAATTACTGACGCCACTTTTGGTGGCCAAACACAACTAATTGCAAGAACCTTTTGCTGAATTTAAAAGGTTGCAAGAAAAAAACCACATGATCATCTTATTAGATGCTGAAAAGGCCTTTGACGAAATACAACACCCCTTCATAATAAAAGTCTTGGAGAGATCAGGAATACAGGGAACATACCTAAACATAATAAAGGCAATTTACAGCAAGCCAACAGCCAACATCAAAGTAAATGGAGAGAAACTCAAAGCATTTCCACTAAAATCAGGAACAAGACAAGGCTGTCCTCTCTCCCTATATTTATTCAATATAGTACTTGAAGTTCTAGCCAGGGCAATAAGACAACATAAGGAAACCAAGGTGATACAAATTGGAAAGGAAGACGTCAAGTTTTCACTAATTGCTGATGACATGATAGTATACACAAGTGACCCCAAAAATTCGACCAAGGAACTCATACAGCTTATAAACACCTTCAGCAATGTAGCAGGATACAAGATTAACTCAAAAAAAAATCAGTAGCCCTCCTATATACAAATGACAAACGGACTGAGAAAGAAATCAGAGATACATCGCCCTTTTCAATATCCACAAATGATATAAAATACCTTTGGGTAACTTTAACTAAATAAGCAAAGGACCTGTATGACAACAAATTTAAGTCCCTGAAGAAAGAAATTGAAGAAGATGTCAGAAAATGGAAAGATCTCCCATGCTCATGAATAGGCAGGATTAACATAGTAAAAATGACAATCTTACCAAAAGCAATCTACAAATTCAATGCAATCCCCATCAAAATCCCAACACAATTCTTCACAGACCTGGAAAGAACAATACTCAACTTCATATGGAAAAAACAAAAAAAAATAGCATAACCAAAAGAATCCTGTACAATAAAACAACCTCTGGAGGCATCATGATCCCTGACTTCAAGCTCTACTATAGAGCTACAGTAATAAAAACAGCTTGGTATTGGCACAAAAACTGACATGTGGACCAATGGAACCGAACTGAAGACCCTGACATTAATCCGTACACCTATGAACGTATGATTTTCGACAAAGAAGCCAAAAATATACAATGAAAAAAAGAAAGCATCTTCAACAAATGGTGCTGGCATAACTGGATGTAAACATGTAGAACACTGCAAATAGATCCTTATCTGTCACCATGCACAAAACTTAAGTCCAAGTAGATCAAAGAACTCAACATAAATCCAGTTACTCTTAACCTGCTAGAAGAGAAAGTAGGAAGTAGTCTTGAACCCATTGGCATAGGAGATCACTTCCTAAATATAACACCAGTACACAGACACTGAGAGCAACAATTAATAAATAGGACCTCTTGAAACTGAGAAGCTTTTATAGGGCAAAGGACATGGTCAACAAGACAAAACGACAGCCTACAGAATGGGAAAAGATCTCCACCACGCCCACACATAAAGAGCTCAAGAAATTAGACATCAAAATACACAACAGTCCAATTAAAAATAGCTAAACAGAGAATTCTCAAACAGGAAGCTCAAATGGCTGAAAGACATTTAAGGAATTGCTCAACATCCTTAGTCATCAGGAAAATGCAAATCAAAATGACTCTGAGATACCATCTTACACTCGTCAGAATGGCTAATATCAAAAACACTGAAGACAGCTTATGCTGGAGAGGTTGTAGAGCAAGGGGAACACTCCAACACTGTTGGTGGGAATCCAAGCTTGTACAGTCACTTTGGAAATCAATATGGCACTTTCTTAGAAAATTGGGAATCAACCTCCCTCAAGACCCAGCTATACCACTCTTGGCCATATACCCAAGGAATGCTCAATCATACCACAAGGACTCATGCTCAACTATGTTCACAGCAGCATTATTTGTAATAGCCAGAACCTGGAAACAACCTAGATGCCCTTCAACTGAAGAATGAATAAAGTAAATGTGGTACATATACACAATGGAGTACTAACTACTCAGCAGAGAAAAACAATGACATCATGAGGTTTGCAGGCAAATGGATGGAACTAGAAAAAATTATCCTGAGTGAGGTAACCCAGACTCAGAAAGACAAACATGGTATGTACTCACTCATAAGTTGATACTAGATGTAAAAGGAAGGATAACCAGACTGCAACTCAGAACTCCAGGGAGGCTACCTAGTAAAGAGGACACTAAGAAAGACACAGGGATCGCTCAACAACAGAGAAATGGATGAGATCTACATGAGCAAACTGGGGGTAGGAGGTAATGGAGGGCAAGGGTCAGGGTAAAGAGAGCTTAGGGGAGTGGGAGGTCCCAGCTGGATCACGAACAGAGTGGTAGAACAAGGAAAGAGATATCATGATAAATGAATACACCAGGGTATAGGAAGAAGCAGAGTGCTAGAGAGGTCCCCAGAAATCCACAAAGATATCTCCACTATACACTACAGGCAATGGTCGAAAGAGTGCCTGAGCTGACCTACTCTGGTGATTGGATGGCCAAACACCCTAACTGTCATAATAGAACTCTCATCCAATGACTGATGGAAGCAGATGCAGAGATCCACAGCCAGGCCCCAGGTGGAGCTCCAGAAGTCCAATCAGCGAGAGAGAGGAGGGATTGTATGAGCAAGAGATATTGAGACCATGATTGGGAGAAAAAAAGAAAAAGAAAAAGAAAAAGAAAGCACAGGGACAAATAGCCAACTAGTGAACCAATAGCTTAGGAGCCCCCATGGAACTGGAGCAGGCCCTCTGGATAAGTGAGACAGTTGATTAGCTTGAACTGTTTGTGAGGCCCCCAGGCAGTGGAACCAGCACCTGTCCTTGGTGCATGAGCTGGCTTTTTGGAACCTAGGGCCTATGCTGGGACACTTTGCTCAGCCTTGGTATAGAGAAGAGGCGACTGGACCTGCCTCAACTGAATCTACCAGGCTGGGCTGACTCCCCAGGGGAGACCTTGCCTTGGAGGAAGTGTATGGGAGGTGGATTGAGGGGGAAGGCAGGAGGGTGGGAGGAGGGAGACAAGAGGAATCTGTGGCTGATATGTAAAATTAAATTAATTATAAAATAAAAATATTTTTTAAAAAAAGAAAGATAAGTGAATAACTAACTGCTTAAGGAATAAGAAAAACAAGGAAGTTTTCTAGAAATTGATGATCAAGATGACTTACAGTAATATGAATGTGCTTAATGTCACTTAACTTTGCAATTCAATTGATTAAAACAATATCCTATGGATATATGTATATATATATATATATACATATGTAGAAATATGTATATAACCATACATATAAATGACTTTAGAAATAAAAAGTAAGAGGAGCCCATGAGTGAGGTTGGTGGCAAACAAAGGCACAAAAACAAACAATCAGCTATGGAACAAAAAGCTTTGCTTTGCAAGCCCTGGAATTATCTATTAATTATATTTAAAATCAAAAGTTGATAACGAAGAAAGAAGATTCCATTTGCAAATGCAGTCAATTCTTTTTTAGCTCAGAATCTGGAGGAGAGAAGATAGTAGATTCTCCTTTCTACAGTGCTCCTGTGCTTCTGTCCCTTAACTTACACAAGTGTTTTACTGTGTGACTTCCCCAGTGGCTACTAGTCTAGAGCATAGGACCTAACTCTAAGCTTCAGCATCCTCTGCCAATGGAGTAGAGAACAAAAGATACATTCCCCTTGGTTTAGCAGGAGAATGTGGCAGTTCTATGACTTTTCTTAATTTCTATACAATCTTTGGTGCTGAGAATCCTGACATTTAATCTCTTTAGTCATTCACTGGTAAAAATAAAATAAAACAAATCACAATCTATAATAGTAATCAAGCACATCATCTTGAATGCTGACATTTCCATTCCTAGTCCAGCTTCCACAATGTCACAATCAGCCAACAAGCCCTAGAAGAAAGCTTTCAAAGTCTTGCAACTCATCTTCATCTAAACTACAACCTAGATGCCTACTTAATGCCAGCTGCATTTAAAACTAGCCCTGCTAATGATCTTTGTGGGTACCAAATGGGAATAACCAAAAGATCTTGACAGTTTCCTTGGCAAAGACTTCAACAGAAACTATTACCAATCCTCTGGGTGTTTGAGAGGCCAAAGCTCGACCAGATTCTAAAGACTGTGGAAATCTATTTAAATCAGTGGTTCTCAACCTTCCTAATGCAGTTGGACCCTTTAATACAGTTCCTTATGTTGTGGCGACTCTCAACCATAAAATTATTTCCATTGCTACTTCATAACTGTAACTGTGCTACTGTTATGAATCATAATGCAAATATCTGTGTTTTCTGATGGTCCTAGGCAACCCTCCCAAAGGAGTCCCAACCCACAAGTTGAAAGCCACTGATTTAAAGATTTTTTTAGGATCAAGGAAGAATCAAAAAGGTGAGGAGTGGTCAGTGAGCCAGCGACAGAAGCAAGCAGATGTCAACAAATGAAGATTTGTTTAGGAGATGCAGCTATTGCTGTTGGTGAGTATCTAAGGAAACAGCGATAAAGGGGAGTTTGAGATAAGAATGAAAGGAATTCTCTCTGCAGTGTTCATGGACTCTTAGGAAGCAAAGCCCAAGCTAAATATGTAAAGAAAATCAAGTGCTTTTTCACTTACTTATTTTGTAGTTGAATATAATACACAGTGATACTTTCTGATTTCAATAATGTTTTCATTAGATTGAATTTAATAAGAAAAGAGAAAGGTCATAAGATTTCAGTCCAGGAACTATTGAAATGTCCCAAGGAGCTGTTCTATAACTTATATTTGGAGCAATCTTGGCTCACATTGGGAACCAAATGGACAATAATACCTAAATTGGAGAGTGTCTAGAAAAATAATAATTCCAGTGTCAGCTTATAGGGTCCTCTGAATACCGTGCTGTATATGCTATCCCCAGAGGGGGAAAAAAATGATGTATTCAATTTACAAAGAGAGGAATCCACAACCAACTAGACCTAAGTCAGTGTAAGCTACATCTTTTTCTCTAAGTTTTTAAGAAGATTAACTTGATTTAGACTACTTATTCTCCTGAAGAGAACTTGTAGTTATATAGTACTTAAGGTTTAGTATTTTCTATGAAAACTCATAAATGTAACATGATAACATTAAGTTATCCATAGAAAATGTTTTCTGTAATTCATCCAAATCAGGTGGTGTTGGGAAAGAAGGCACTTCTAAAAATGTCTTACAAGTACACTGTGCACAGTTCTGTTTGCAACCACTTGAAGTTTTTCCCCCTTCTCATGATTTCCACACAGCCACTTTGAAGTTAGGATTTGTGATTGAATTAAACCCATTAAGAATTATTAACCACAAAGCCTCCATCTTCAGTACCCGTGAACAGAACAGAGACACTCAGGGACTTAGCCAATCTGAAAACCAAATGGGTTTTTCCTCACTTTTATAGGAGATGAGAGGTCAGGATTCCGAGTTTGGTAGCCAAAACTGATGGAAAAATTATATGCCCTTTTGAAACAGATAATAATCAGAGAAGGAGAAAGAGGCAAAGAAAGATTAAAATCCCAACATTGGCAGCTCTTGAAAAGCCAAATATAGTTCATTTAAAAGAACACATTACTGTATATCCTCAAACTTTCTAGCACATGGCAATGAAAAGTACAAGCTCATCTTATTTTCACAGAAGTTATCCCAAAAAGGAAAAGCTTACTATATTAGCTAATCTTCTCATTTATATCTTGTCAATAATAAATTTAGGGTGACCTTATTCTCAGTTATTTCATTTGTAAATGTGAGTGTAGAAGACAGTTTGGCCTAACAGAAGCATATTGCTAGACATGATAGAAGTTTAACTTCAAACACATTTTCTTTATAAATACTGAGGGCCCCTAGGGAGGCTTTGTGCCACTTTCATGTGTTCATTCAAAGACATAGATGAAAGGAACACAAAATAGTGGGTGTGAGTTGGGCATGAAACCAGTGTCTGTGAAATGAATTACATTAAAGGAGCTGTAATAAAGAAGGATTGTTGACATCCAGAAAGGAAAAGGTTCAATCTACAACCATGTCTGTCTTTAGGTGCATGGATGGCATTCATGTGGTAGACAAGAACAGTAAGCCACAGAGTGCAGGTGCTTTCAATTTAGGAAGATTTGTTTCTTTAGTATATTATGTACAATTGGTTTTCATAGAATATTGGTATTTGTGAATCGATATTAGTACACAAACATAACTTCAAAATAATTGATATTGATATTTACCCTCAAAAAAAATAAAACAAGCCATGTGAAGGACTGGTTAGAATTTGGAATTCCCCTATGTCATCAATTATAATGACATTTAGGCTTCTTTTTTATTGAAAATAGATTCTTCTCTCATACAATACATCCCAACCACAGTTTCCCCTCCCTCCACTCCTCCTAGTTCCCCACCACCTCCCCTGCCACTTAACAGATCCACTCCACTCATTTTTCTCTTCAGAAAAAGAGCAGGCCTCCAAGACATGAAACCAAAACAAAACATAACAAGATACAACAAGACAAGGTAAAAGCCCTCATATTGAGGCTGGACAAGGCAACCCAATAGGAGAAAAAGGATTTCTATAGTATTTGGAAGGTCATGTTACTATTCCACAAAAATTCATTCAACCTACTTCTGTTCCTTACAACTGCATGGGGTGTGACACTATCTACAGAGGTGAGCAGAAATGTAGCTATATCTCAGGGACCAGAAGTAATGAGATGATGTAGTATTTCACTGTTTCATTTTAAGTATCATCACTGGGACAACCTATGGTTTCTTTTCAGATGACCATATGCTCACAGCCTGAACTAAACTGACAGAAACGATGAGCAATGTCACAGAATTCATCCTCCTGGGCTTGACTCAAGACCCAGATATGCAGAAACTCTTATTTATTGTGTGCTTAATAGTCTATTTGCTCACACTGGCAGGTAACATGCTCATCTCAGTCACCATCTTCATCAGCCCAGCCCTTGCTACTCCCATGTACTTTTTTCTGTCCTACTTGTCCATCATAGATGGTTTCTACTCTTCTTCCATAGCACCCAAAATGATCTATGACTTGATCTCTGAGAAGAGCAGCATATCCTTCAATGGCTGCATGACTCAGCTTTTTGCTGAGCATTTTTTCGCTGGGGCTGAAATCATCTTGCTGATTTCCATGGCCTATGATCGCTACGTAGCCATCTGTAAGCCTTTGCACTACATGACCATCATGAGAAGATCTGTGTGTGTTTCCTTGGTGGTAGCAGCTGGAACTGTGGGACTTGTTCATGGAATGATACAGACTACATTTATAGCCCAGTTGCCCTTCTGTGGCCCCAATACCATTAATCACTTTATATGTGATTTAATACCACTTCTGGAGTTGGTCTGCACTGACACTCATACTCTGGGGCCCATGATTGCTGCCAACAGTGGGTCAATGTGTTTACTCATTTTCTGTATGCTGATTGCTTCCTATGTGGTCATCCTTCACTCCTTGAGGAAACACAGTTCAGAAGGACGTCGAAAAGCCCTGTCTACCTGTATCTCTCATGTCTCTGTTGTTGTCTTATTCTTTGTACCTTGCTCATACTTGTATGTAAGACCAATGATTTCCTTCCCCATTGACAAAATTGTGAGTGTGTTTTACACTCTAGTGACTCCTCTGTTGAACCCTTTAATCTATACCTTCAGAAATGAGGAGGTCAAGAAGGTTCTTAAGAAACTCTTGGGTCAAATAAGGTCAAACAAAGATTAAAGAATTCCAGTTATTTTCTATATTTAGATAGTAATATCTAGTGATACTCCATATGGATTTCTTTTCCCTAAATGATTTAAATTGATAATGTCTATTAAACTGTGCATCAGAATTAACACATGGATGACTTTCATACTAATGCAATAGAAACAATATAATAACACATGTAGAAAATATGTATGAACACATCAGAATGATAAGAATTTCTGTGACATTAAAAAATTATCATTTCTTTGTTCCAATTTTGCATAGTGTCTAAAATAAATTATTAGGAACAATTGTCACCCTAGTCTGCTTAGAATGTATTTCTATGTTGGAATTTGTTACCCCAGCTCAAAATCTTCCTCTTCTTTCTCACCCTTTCTAGCTTGTAGTGACCTTTACCCTGTTCTCAACTTCAATGAGGTCAAACAAATGGCAACAAATGCTGAGGAGGAACCAGGGAAAGGGGAACCCTTATTCACCTTGGTGGAAGGGTAAACTAGTACAGCCACTGTGGAAAACAGGGTTTTTTCAAAAAAACTAAAAATAGAACAATGTCCCTGCTGTAACACTCCTAGGCATTTCCTCAGAGGACTCTAACCCGCAACAGAGATATCTGTACATTTGTGTTAGTTGCTGCTCTATCCACACTAGGTAAGACATAGGATTAACCAAGGAGCCTATCACTTGTGAATGGATGATGAAAATGTGGCAAGATATATAATGGAATTTTATTCCACACTAAAAAAAAAATGAAGATAAACAATCTTCATACAAATAATTGATTCTAAAAAATAATATATGGAATGAGATAACCCAGATCCATACGGACAAATACTGTATGTTCTCTTTCACATGTGGATCCTAGCTTAAATGTCTACATTTCTGTATTTAAGTTAAAGTCCCTGTAGATAGATCCCTGAAAGCAAGAAAAGAAATTAAGAAGGTGTGAAAAGGGGAGGTATTTGGAGAGGAGGAAAAGTGAAATACACATGATGTGAAAGTAGATGTATAGATACTAGAGACTGAAATGTTTAAATGGGGCAGGGATGGAGGAAAGTGAGAGTGACAGGGAGGGACAAGCAGAAACTAAGGATGTATGAAAAACCCTGTGGAAACCTGTGACTTTATAAACTAATGAAAGGGTACCATAGCCTAACCTGACTCAAAGTCACTATCGGTTGATTTTTGCTGCTTAATTTTATTTGTATTTTTTGTTTGTTTTTAATTACTTACTTTATTTTTGAGATTATAATACAATTACAGCATTGCTCCCTCCCTTTTCTCCCTCCAACTCTCTTGTATAACCCTGTTTGCTTTCTTTTAAATTCCTGATCTCTTTTTTGTTAAGAATTACTGTTACATACATTATGTATATACATATGTATATCCCTAAATGCATAAATACAAACTGCTCAGTCTATATAATGAAGAATTCACAGAAAGACTGTAAGAGCCAAAGTATCAGGGACTTTGCTCTGAGATTGTGTCTTCTAGTAATGTCCAAAGCTACACCCAGGAAATCTCACGGACATGATTGCCTCAATGTGAGCTGAACAAGGATAACAGCAATAGACATGGTAGTGTGGACAAGGGAAAGGCCCAGAGAACTCAAACCTACACAAAGTACAACAGGCAATGAAGGAATGCTGAAAGCAGGAGAAACAGTCTTCTCCAGGAAGGAAGGAGCACATCAATTGATTATCCAAGACCAAATGGTCAGTGCTGGAAACATACATACAAGTAACATAATTTTTAAAAGAGTTTAACAAGTAGATAATGCTGCTCTCAGAAGCCATAGTTTACCAAACAAAAAAAAATCCCAGCATGCCCATCAGCCTAGGGGAAATCAAATACTATGGTTCTGTTAAAGGAATAAAGTGATAAAATGACTCCAAATGCCATTCTGCTAAACCCATAGACCTGTGCCTCACTCACACATCATAAGAGAAGCTTTCTCCTTCAATAGGTGGGAACTAACACAGAGGCCCACAACAGGACAGTGTATAGAGAATGAGAGACCTTGGAACACCCAGTCCTAAATGCAATGTCTTCATCAGACTTATCCCTTCAGGATTCAGTGATCTGTGTGAAGGAGGCGAGAGAAAGATTGTAAGAGCCAGGTGGCATGGATGACTCCAAGGAAACGGTGTCTTCCCGACACAACAAGACTGGTGCACATAGAGCATTGCACAGGTTCAAGCCAGACAGGGTCCCTGGCTGAGAAGGGGGAGTGGACATGAATTTCCAACCCTAACCAAGAAGCTATCTCCAACTGACATCAGCTTGCAAAAGAAAAACTAGTTCTCTCCAAAGAAGTCTCACTGGGTACATTAACCACACTGCAGGTTAGGGCCTATGCCCAACAGTGGATGACAAACACAAAATGAACTCCCTAGTATTTTCATAGACTTTATGCCTCATCTTGCTTTATTTGGGTATTTTTTTGTCTTACTAGATTTCACTTTTATATTATGGTTTCCAATTATGGCTTTTTTATGGGTTTTGTTTTGTGGTGTATGTCTAATAAGACTCTTTATGATTCATGCTGTGTGTGTGTGTGTGTATGTGTGTATGTGTGTAGTGTCCATGTGTGTAAGTGTGTTTCATGTTTTTGATTTGCTCTGGTGAGTGTGTGTGTTTGTGTGTGAGTGTGTGTATATGTGTAGTGTCCATGTGTGTAAGTGTGTTTCATGTTTTTCATTTGCTCTGGTGAGTGTGTGTGTGTGTGTAGTGTCCATGTATGTAATTGTGTTTCATATTTTTTATTTGCTCTGTGTGTGTGTTTCATGTTTTTCATTTGCTCTGGTGTGTGTGTGTGTGTGTGTGTGTGTGTGTGTGTGTGTGTGTAGTGTCCATGTGTGTAAGTGTGTTTCATGTTTTTCATTTGCTCTGGGTTTTTTTTATTCTGGTTTATTTGGTGTTTGTTTGTTTGCCTGTTGGATTTATAAAGAGAGAAAGAAGGGTATGGAGTTTGAGGAGAAGGTTCTGGGAAGACCAGAGAGAGGGGAAACTGTGGTCAGAATATATTGTACAAAAATTTATTTTCAAAATAATTTCCAGTAACATGCAGGATGTTTGAGCTGTTGTTGAGGGACCTTTGAAGCTTTCCCAAACAACACAAATTACTGACATCACTTTTGGTGACCAAATAGAACTGTTTGCAAGAACCTTTTGTTGAGTTTAAAAGGTTGCAGTTTGAATACAAGACACGGGGAAATCAAGCTGGAATTGAACTGAAAACTTCTTCCCAGCTCATCAACATTCACAGGGCCAAAAGTTGCAATAGAGGACACTCTATGAGAAAAATCATCAATGGTCTTACCCATCTGTGGATGCTGTATGCTAATTCCAACCAGTCAAGGCAAGGTGTGTGCATTCGTTCAATAGTGGCAAGACTGTTTTAGAGGTAACCAACTACTTTTTGATTGGGTCATTCTTGTGCAGGAATGTGTATCTGGTTCTGTAAACCTAGTAAAACACCTATGACTGAAAGGAGTTACAGGTTTGAGAGAGAGAGAGAGATGTTACTACTCATGATTTGCTAAATAGACATGTAGTTGAACTCCCTTTTAAATACTTATATTTATCCTCACAGATTAGTGATGCTTTCACCATGATTGATAGACACTTCTGTCTTGTAGTGGGCAATTGTTAACACAGAGCCTCATAACTAAAATTCAGAGAATAAGTGATTGAAAGTGCTCAAGCCTAAACAAGACGTCTTCATCACCCCTCCCAAGACCCAGGGAACATTGTGGAAAAAGAGAAAAAAAAAAAGAAAGAGCCAAAGGATAGATAGGAGCTATGAAGTGCTGTCTTGTGCATATGACATGGTCAGTGCAATCTTGAACACACAACAGCTGAGGCTACTGCATAAGACCTATATAAAAATAAAGACGTGAAAGTGGCAATGGACTAGTTAATACAGAGGTCAGCAGGAGTGAGGGGAGCATAAGGGAGTTAGTGGCAGTGCATATGATCACAGCACAATGTGTACATGTGTGGAACTGCCAAAAATAAAGACAGTAATATATGATTTGTTTAAACAATGGAATTTTTCAGCCATAAAGAAAGAACTTATGTCATTTATCATAAATGGACGCAACAGAAGATAATCATATTAATCAAACTAAGGAAGAAAGACAACATGTTTCTCTCTTTTGTGAAGCCTAGGTTTTATATATATATATATATATATATATATATATATATATATATATATAATCATATGTTTATGTGTATGATGTGAGAGTAGAAGAAAACTCTCTAGAGTAAGAAAGAGGAAAGAGAGGGATGAGAAAAGTAAGGATGGAGATACCAGGGGGAGTATGTTCAAAGTACACTGTATACTCATATGGAAATGTCTTTATGAAATTCAGTACTGTGCACAATGAACATATGCCAATTCAAAATGTTGCTAAAAAAGAAAAACTTGAGCTCAAAAGTTCTCAGTGGAATACATATGACATGAAATCAGATGTACACTGTGGGGCCTGGGGAGGAGGGAGGCCAATGATTTGAGAAAAGGCAGGTAAGAGAGAGTAGTAGGGAGGAGACACATGAGAAGAAAGCATGTATAAAAATGCCTTAGTGTAGTCCATCATTTTGTATGTATGCCAACTCACATTTTTTTATAAAAGAAGGTTTTCTTTAGGGAAACATGAAAAACCACCCAGGATCCTCCTCTCCCTTGGTCCTCTGAAGGAAGGAGGAGACGGGACACACCAGAATCAGGACCAGGTTTTCCTCTGCGCTAAGCTTGTGGCTTCTGCGGGGAGCTCAGAAATATGTCCAATCAAGGGATTGCACTATCTCCCGCTGACAGTATTTCCTGTGTTTTCAGACTTTGCGACAGGTCAGATCATATACAGGACATCAAAAAGTACGGGTACCAGACTATGATTTCCCATGAATGCCCATCTTGCAAACATATGAAAGCAACAATATGTAACAAGTCTTTCTCTGTCCTGCCAGCCAACTTCCAAGTAATGACAAGGAGACTTATTAATTATGAAAGCTCAGTCTATAACTTAGGCTTGTTCCTAACTAGCTCTTATGACTTAAAATAACCTATGTTTTTATTAATCTATGTTCTGCCACATGGCTTTTACCTCTATCCCATTCTGTGTATCCAACTTGTTCCACATCTGACTGGCTTCTCTGCATCTCTTCTTCCCAGAATCTTCTCTATACCTGAAAGTTCCACCTATACCTCTTGCCTAGCTATTGGTCATTTAGCTCTTTATTAAACCAATCAGAGGGCTCTTTGGTAAAGACACATCTTCACAGTGTGCAAAAAGATTATTCCACAGCAATATGCTTTTAAAAATCAAACTCATCTCTTTTAAAGATATAATTTTAGTTCACAGAGCAAAACCAACTGAGAAATGCAATAAAGTAAAGCAAGGAGACATACACACAACACTAATTGGATTCAGTAAGTTATATTAAACATATATGTAACATTAACTATAAATGAGATGATTAATTTAAAGAAAGAACAGACAGGGTACAAGAGAGAGGGGTGTAAATAATAGAAATACAGTGGTTTGTGTATGAAATTCTCAAAAAAGTAAAATTAAAAATTTCTTTGAAGAATGAGATGATGTTAAGAGTGGTGATCATTGTTATAATGGTTTGATAGTGAAGGTAATAATAAAATATCAAACCATGCTAATTACATATGCATTAACTCACATTGTTGTATTTTGTGATATTAACACTTAAATTATAACTAAGATTGGCTTTAAAGTAGTTGAGCTAAAGTTGAGCTTAGATAAAATTCAGGTCAACAATTCTGTAACATAAAATCTTCCTTCTTCATCTACCTCCTTGCTGCTTCTCCTGAGTGTAAGCAGAACAAGAATACAATAATTGTGTGTATTCACTGTCCTTTTTTTTTTAACTTGAAGACAATTTTATTGAGGTTTAGAAGAAAAATCCAAGAGTAGCAAGCTATAAATGTTGGTAGCTGCTCAAAGGGAGAAGATGAAAAGGAGAAAAAGCCATGTCATTTGGATTAAGCCAGCAGGGAAGCCAGCCACATGGCAGAGAGAATAGCATTCAAGAAAGAGTGAGGAAATCCAGAATACCAGAAAGCGCACTTGCTCTGCTCAGCATCCAAAAGAAACAGAAGGGGAAAAAAGAAAAGTAAAGAAAAGAAAAGAAACATCTTTCTAAAGATTCAAAATTGCAGGCCAACCCAAGAGAACCTCATGGAGGCTCATAGTGACAGCCTTCAATTCAATAGGAGAAGTAGGGTAGGAGAAGGAGGAGCAGGAGGAGAAACAGGAGGAGGAGCAGGAGGAGGAACAGGAGGAGGAGCAGGAAAAGCAGGATCAAGAGGAGAAGCAGTAGGGCGAGTAGGAGGGAAGGAGGAGGAGGAGGACTAGGAGGAGTAGGAGCAGGAGGGGAGCAGGAGAAGAAGCAGGAGGAGGAGCAGGAGGAGGAACAGGAGGGGGAGCAGAGGGAGGAGCAGAAGCAGGAGCAGGAGGAGGTAAAGAAATCCCCCAGTTGATGGACAGGTATTGAAAAGGTGAAAAAAACTGTTTTAAGTAACTTTCCATGACTATAGAATAATGTTGTGGTATAGAAAATCTCAAATATGACTGTTGTCTTCTTTTTTTATTTTATAATTAATTTAATTTTACATATCAGCCACGGATTCCCCTGTCCTCCTCCCACTCCCCATCCTTTCCCCACAATCCACCCCCCATTCCCACCTTCTCCAAGGCAAGGTATCCCCTGGAAAGAGACACCATGATAAATGCAGACCCCATGGGAATAGGAAGAAGCAGAGTGCTAGAGAGGTCCCCAGAAATCCACAAAGATACCTCCACTGTAGACTACTTGCAATGGTTGAGAGAAAGCCTGAACTGACCTACTCTGGTGATGGGATGGCCAAGCACCCTAACTGCCATAATAGAACTCTCATCCAGTAACTGGTGGAAGCAGATGCAGAGATCCAAGGCCAAACCCCTGGTGGAGCTCCAGGAGTCCAATCGGCAAGAGAGAGGAGGGATTATATGAGCAAGAGATATCGAGACCATGATTGGAAAAAGCACAGGGACTGTTGTCTTCTTATTGCCCAATATATTTTCCACAAAGCTTAAATAATTATCATTCTTATGAGTACCATGTCTACTTACTTTTATTTTTTCCATTTAAAGATCATT